>NW_011499922.1:205474-207983 GCF_000495115.2 Populus euphratica
CCAATGCTGTAAAGTCCATTCCTGAAGATGGGTCCTTCGGCGATGGAGTTAGGGAAGTGAAGGCAATCGATGCTTTAAAAACTTGTGTTAAGGGACTAGCGGACTCTATTGTGACCAAGATTCCCTGTTTATTTGTCCACCGGCCAGCGAATGTCCTGAAATCATCATCCAAGACTTGCAGTCTTCAGGTTCCAATCATAGACTTTGAAGGGTTGGAGAGTTGTTGGAGACCTGAGGTGGTCAAAGCATCAGAAGAATACGGTTTCTTTCAAATTGTTAATCATGGAGTTCCAGTTAGTGTTATGGATGAGATATTAGCAGCTACGGAACGATTCCACAAGTAACCCCAGGAAGTGAAGATGGAGTGGCACTCATGTGACCCTAACCAACAGGTGAAGTTCTTCAGTGGGGAGGATTCCATCGGAAAAATGAATCAGAAGCGTGCAGGGATTCGGTAGCAATTGATTTTCAGGATGGTAAACTAACTGATCCTGAGATTTTTCTTGATGTATTCGGATAAATGGGCATCAAGTTCCAAATTCCTCTCTATACATTCAATTATCTAGGAGATTGTTATTAGGTTTATGTTAAACATGTTTTTCAGAGAAGAGACAAATGAGTACATCAGACACATGATCAAAATCAGCAAGGTACTGACAGGACTCTTATCAGAAGCACTCAAACTTGGTAGTGACTACCTTTCAAGCATAGAATGCATGGGACGTGAATCATTGTCATGTCACTGCAAATCATATAGACTCATCTTTCTTTATTTTACTTCTGCAAAACAAAATGGGTGATCTCCAAGTTCGTCATCAGAATCAATGGAACTCAATGCAGGTAAATTGATTTAGATTCTCCTTCTGTTAAAAAAGGATTAACTTGGTGACGAAACATTTTCTTGACACTCTGAGATCGCCGTACATGAGAATGAAAAACAAATCAGCAAGATTTTAAATCAACGCAATGATAAATATTTTTTTTATTTATGTAGAGTTTTTGGGCCAGCTTACACGCACCATGATAATATCAAATAATTAAATAAAAAAATTAATAGGCCAAAATTATTTTTAAATTTTTTTGAACTGCAATAAAAGAGAGAAAAAAATAGGCGCTGATAACATATTTTTTAATAGAAAAAAATATAATTGAATTGGGGTTAATCCGATCCACTTGGTGAGTATAAATACATTTACACTTATAAAAATAATAATAAAATTAAATATTTATAAAATTAAATATCAATAAAATAACTAAATAATTATTCGAAACTACAGTAATTAGATAAATGAGCATCTGTTAAAAATAAATTAAATATTGAAAAGAAATTGAAAAATAAATAAATTACCCAAATACAAAGCCTAGGTAGCCTAATATGCCTGTGCCTTGATAAAAAAGTCAATAAGTGCCAGTTTGCTAGTTGAAGCTCATGCATCTAAGCCTTGATTTTTTTTTTTGTTGTTATCATCTTTCGCAGCCTTTTTTGAAGAAAAAATAGGCAACACATCACCTGCTATGCCAAGATTCCACGACCAGAGAGGTGTTAGAAACTTAGGGTAGAGTTGTTTTACATCTAAAAAACTATTTTCAATCATTTTATGATTTAAAAATAAATAAAAAACATAATAATCTAAATAAATTTATTTATGCCTTCAAAAAACTTAAAAAATAGTTCAAAATAAAAAATTAATCCAAAATTCAAATATTTATTGAGATCAAATATATCATCCCAAACAATTTAAAGGAAAAAGAAAACTCTAATAGAATTTCTCTAATGAAATATAACTTGTTGAAATCTCTCCAAAGACAAAACACACCACGAGGTTATTAACCTTAATGTGGGACAATAAATCTTGAGGGGTTAACTATGCTGCAGATTTGAGCCTACATTATCAATTCAATAGGTCAATATTTCACCTTTTCTCATCAAATATTAATCGCCTTTTTGTTGCGGAAGTGACCATTGTAATTCAAATCAATTTGATAATTCATATAGTGATATAAACAAAATGAGAAAACCATAAAATCCAGAAGTAACTCACCAACAGTTGCCATAGTGATGACGGCAAAATATAGAGATGTTGTGTACCGCTTCCAGATATCAATCTCCCTGAAGCTTGTATAGCTATAATCACCCATTTTCAAACTTCCAATCCAAGTATACCCTTCTTGAGAAGATGGAAGAGTAGTAGCCAAATGATAAAAAATGCAGGCCGCCGTGTGCGTGCAATAGAGCTCTACTACTATGAGCTTTACAATCCTTGTGAAAAGGTAATTTATTCGTATATCCTTCTCCATCTTTTGGAAAAAATCAGTTACTTTCCGCACCCTACTTAGCCTAATCCATAAGAGATACCTCACTTCTTCTCTATGTCCACTAGCCTGTATTAAACGAAAAATCCCATGATGATTATGAGACCTAGCTAGACTCGATCACTATGGCAACATTCAAGCTTTCAGATATCCATGATATACGGAAAATTATTTTTCAACTAGTTTCGTTCTGCAT
>NW_011499922.1:210652-238483 GCF_000495115.2 Populus euphratica
GTTAAGCAGCTGGAATGGAGGTTTGGGTTGACCTCAACTCGATATTGAAGATGATAAGTACGTGGGATTTATCCTGGTTATTATGACCTAAAACAGGTGAAGTGTAACGTGTATTTTTCTATATGACTAATTCTTTTTTAGAATTACAAGAACATGGCTCAAATGTTCAACTAAGAGGAGAGAATGTGTAACAGGTTCTTGATTCGAGGCATTTGGAAGGGAATTTTGGTGGAAAATCCCGAATTCATGCATGCTTTGTTTTTTAAATTCAATTACGAGCTGTAGTCAAATTTAGGCATTGTTTTTTTTTTGTCTGGATAGAATTTTATTTTCAATTCAAAAATAGATCTAGAGAATACTAAATACTGAGGGGATTAAAAAAAAAGGGCTCGCACAAGTATCTTTTCTCCATCATCCACAATAAAGCCAGTATATAAAGGAGAAAAAATCAAGAAGATCAAGCTGAAACCCTAATTTTGTCACCAGATAACTTCCATTCAAATATTAGTACGTACACTCAGATATATACAGGCTTGAGTCCACATGAAAATAATAAATTAAGTAAATAAGTTAATTAAGAGAAAATTTGACAAGAAAAAATGGGAAAATAATTTGCTCATATCCCATATAGATAGTTTTTTTTTTTAATCTTAGTCAAGTGTCCTATAAATCTCAATACAAATTGATTTATAATTATCTTTCTATGGATGGATTTTATCAAATATTTTTTATTTTACATCAATAATTCAACTCTTTTCCGTGGAAAGAGTTAATTAATGGAAAGTTGGCCTATTGATAACCTAACCTACTAAAATGCGGAATCGAAAACCTTTTACGAACACTTAAAGTCTTAATGATATGGACATTATATTAAAAAAATATGTATGTAGCAAACCCAGAGGTTCACCTGCTTTCCTTTGTTTTGTTGTTTGTTTTTTTTTAAAGACATGTGGCATATTCGATTTTTTATGCGTCCCAAGGGGGGATTTCTTTCTTGTAGGGATCGGCTTCGAAGCAAGCCGGTTGCCATGACAGTGTCCACCAGCTTTCTGAAAATTTAACAGTTATTTGGCTATCATCAGACGTGCAATTGTTGGATTAATTTACTACAGCACTAACATTACAGTGAAATGAATAAATTAAGAACCACAAGCTTAGTCTGAGGTGGGAATCTGCGGTGTCACAGGGCACAAAGCACAACCAAGTTGCCAGCCCACTTGATTTGCTAATGCTGGCACCATACTGTCATTAATTAAGGCTTCTCTAATTCGAAAAGACTGCACAGATTAAGCCAAAACCTAATAAAAGCAGCATGTAAACACATGAGCCATGAGAAAAACATAAATAAATAAACAAAATTCAAAAGAAAGAAAGAGCACGCGTCACCAACATACTTTTTTAGGACACTTGTGAAGTTAATCTTTTTAAGCGCGACACACTACTGAGATTCGATCATTCTAGAGTGCTGAGTTTTGTCTTCAGCCATGTCTTTTTGTTTTAATCCTTAATTTTTTATAGCCCCTTAATTCTTGTTGTTTGTTGTCTTTTGAAATAATAATAAAAAGAAAACAATTAGTTTTCACTCTTTCCCTAGCACACTCACTCAAAGTTATTAAACAGGCACAAAACTTAAGTAACAAATTAAATATGTTAATTCCATCAACTCAAAACAAAATCATTTTGAGTTTTTTAAAATTAAAAAAAATCATTTTAAATTATTTTTTATGTTAAATCAAGTTTAACCAGGTTATATATTAATTCACTAGATTAATCACGTTTAACTAAGTTAATTCTCATTTATTTTAATTTCAAAACCCAGCTCAGGTCAAGCCTTGAGTTTTACATTAAATTAGATTTGATATTGATTAAGTTTAATTAAATTAATTTTCAATTATTTTAATTTAAAACCTAACTCTGGTCAAGTCTTGATTTAGCAAGTTTTCATTATAATGCTTCTATAACAATTTAAATTATTAAATGATATGTTTGAAATTAATTAAAAAAAAAAACTTATGCTCAGCCATGATAAACATCAACAAGAGTCAATGTACTAACTTATAGATGTTTCAAACATGAAGGACTAAAAAATAACTTCATGGAGCTAAGCAGTCGATAATAATTTTCTCATACAGCCACTAATCTATAAAATAAGGTTTCAGCATAAGTAATTTTGAGTGGTATATTTTAATTGATTAAATTTTATTTTTATTTTTTAAAAATTATTAATTTAAATTTTGCAAACATTAAAATTATTAAAAATTTATATAATTATTAATTTTAACTTGAAATATTCATATTAACACAAGAGCTTATGTTAATCCTGACCTAATAAGTCCATTTCAAAATAATTCAAATCTATTAGAATATGGTTAATCTTGTTAGGTGTGATTGAATTATAGGTGATGTTATTTTTAAAAGTATATTTTATTTAAAATATCTTTATTAGTGTATTAAAATAGTTTAAAAAATAATAAAAATAATTAAAAATAATAAATTTTTTTATTTTTTAAAAATATTTCTAGAATACAATAAGAAACATACCCTCAATCCTCTGCTCTTACAATCTGACTATCTCAGCATCGAAGAAAAGTGAAGTGAACAAGTGTTTCTTCAAAATCATATTTGTCTGTCATTTTGTAACAGTCACCTCATCATATTCGCGTAGGCTTTCGATGGTGAGGTCAATAAGGAGAGATTGCACTAATCATTTCCATAATTATGCATCTCCCAATCTTTGGATTCTTAGGGTAATGTTACAAAAATATTTTTGAATTTTTTTTTATTTTTAAATAGTAAAAATTAAAATAAATTTTAAAATTAAAAAATATAATTTAAATGTATTTCAAATAAAAAGCAATTGTTATCACAATAATAAATAAATTTTAAATTTATTGTCTCAACTTTTTTAATAAAATAATTACACTTAATTTAACTTATCAAATTTTAATTAAATTTGATTAAATCAACATTAATCCATTTAATCATTCAGATCAATCAAGTAATATCAAAAATCATTTCAAATTAAAATCCAATCAAAACTAAGCTTTGGGTTTGCGTCCCGCTAGGTGAGATTAATAAATATGTTTTCTTCATAATTTACTGAGCAGGAGTAAAAAAACCAAACTTCATCCCGGTTGCTTCTGGTTCATGATCACGGTCGTTCGGTCAAAGCCACTTTGCTAACGAAATCTTAGTGAACTTGATCATCCTAGATTTCTGAACGCCGAAGCAATTGGATGCACAGCTAAATTGAAGAAAATACAGGCCACCATTCACATAAATATTTAATTGTTTGAGCACATAGCAAGTTTCCTTCGTCACAAGTTAAGAACTTCGGAAGTAGAAGCTTGACAAGGCAATGACTCATCTTACTCGGCGGCCAGCTTGTAATCCATGATCATGCATGGTCTGCGGCAATTTTATATATATTAAAAGGAAAAGTAGGAAAAAATAAACGTGATTATTTTCAATTGCAATTGAAGGGAGTTAGGGTTCAAAAAGTTTACAGATTTATCTCTGATAATTGAAAGGATGATTCATCTAAGAATAACCAAGCTTCATGCCTTCTCTTCCCTTTTAGTTTATGACAAGCATTCATATTTGAATTGGTTTGTTTAAAAACCTAATTTACAATACAGTAAATATGGAAAATTTTGCTCCCTGTTAGTGCTGTTAAATTTTTGGACTCTTTATCTGGAAAGACTAAGTAGGCTATACTAATATCCATACAATGACCATACAAAGATGAGCATGTAGCAGTCCCCTCCAGCAGAAAATTTTGTCATGTCTCCACGTCGTTTCATAAATGCTGAGCTCTCCAATCAACAGCAAAATTTACATCACTGTCATCGTCGCTGGATGAATCTTCATGGCTAGACTCTTTGCTAGCAACCTCAGAACCTTTGCTGCGTTCGGAAGCCCTGGTGGCCGTTAACTCCATTTTCTTTTTTTTCAACAATTCAACTCTTTCTCTGTATGTCCTGGTAAAATAGAGATAAAACAATGAATGCAGAAGCAGGAATAATTAGCAACCAAACTAACAACGATGTTATTGAGGACAGAAGAAAAGGAATTGTGGCCAAAATGAGCTTACTTCTGCTCCAATGATTCAGCTTCTTCGATAGTTTCAGCTGCATCAACCTGAAGTTACAACGTAACATATTAAGTACTTGAGCTTCTTGTGTTGGCAAGTGTAAAAGGAAAATAGAACTAATTCTAAAATGATTGGTAATAGGATAGATAAGCCCAGACCTCCTCTTCTTCCAAGCGGTCATCCACCTCCCGCAGGTCTTCTTGGATCAGCTTTTCAAATTCTTTGTACTCATCACTAACCCGAATTTAACACAAATACAAGGTTACGCTGCATCCCAAAATAATATAAAAATATAATGGAAAGAATATCATTAACACATTGAAGAGCTATAAGGGGAAACATAACATGCAGCAAGTTCAGAAGGAAGATGCAAGATGCAAGTTACTGGAAACTGTAAGGCATCTCAAAATATACATCTACAAAAAAACTTCTAATGCACTACAGAATTCCGTGAGAGGTACTATTCCAAAGGAAAAATGGAAGAAAAGGCACCCTCCAAGAAACACACATACAGTCATCTGGTTTGCATACTTCTCTTAGAAGATCAGAAGGTCAAGACAGAGAATGTGTGGGATAACAGATAGAGTTCATCATGTAGGATATAAAAACCGATCGCTGTTTGAGAATGTCAAAAATTTATGTACACTCATGATATCGAGACTCAGCAGTTCGGTTTAACTAGCAGTTAAAGATTTCAAATCTGCACTGGATAAACAGACACCAAGAAAACTACGTTTAGAAAACAATAGATTCATTGGTTCCCATTGGTTCTTAACATTCATTCTCATTCTTCTTCATATTTTGCATTTGACTAGTTTCTTATTGTTTACTATAAAATGGAAAAAATTTGTGCCTTTTCTCTCTCTCACCATCAACTGAATATGCCTATAGTAAACTTGATATTCAGGAAACAGAAGAAACAGATAACAATGAAGAAGAGACCCATTTAACATCAGTCTAAGGAAACTAGGATTGCCACAGATACGATATAATATTAGACAACTTACTTGACATCTGGCTTAACAGGCTTAATACCACGAGCACGTAAATCAGCTTCCTTGTTATCAAAGAAGCCCTCAGGAAGAGCTCCTTGTCCTTTCTTGGCTTGTGTGTCAGAAATTTCAGTGGGTGTGTTTGTAATCACCCGAGCATCCTCAGTCTTTTTTGTCTGCAGATGATTACCACTGGGCAATCCACCAGTCTCATCTTCCAAGAGAGACCGTGTCGCCTTAGTTTGAATAGAACTGGCTGGCTTTAAAGATGAATCTAGCTCAGATGGCTTGACAGCATCTGCACTTAAATGTAATATTTTAGCCTTAAAAGTTTACTCATCCAACAGCCAGTGCCAAATACTTTTAAGGACAACATATTGAACATGTTACTGAGAATGACAGAAGCACAGGTTCTGTGCAAACATGGAAACAACAATAACATGATGAAAACTAGCATAGACAAAGAGGGGACACAGGGAACAAAAGGTTCTATTTTAGGTTAATGACTTCATCAGGTAAAGCAATTAGAGGGTGCTACTGCAACTAAAATTACTGTATATGAAGAGCCCAAAAAATGAAATTTGCATGGATAGCATTATGCGAGTGATTTATCATGTGGCAGGTTGAAGGTTATCTTCATGTGTAAAATCTTTATCAATTTTTAGACAAAAGTTTAATGATCAACTACTGCATGCAAGGGACAAAAAAAAGGTTGAAAAGGGGATTGTTAAAACAGGCAAAGGGAGCAGGTGTAGTCAGGACGGAAAACATCATGTCTTTGGTGGGGTTATGTGGTGGAAGAGAGGAATGAGGGCACAGTTACAATCTATAATGCATAAGATAAAATTTAAGTGCCTAAAAGGTGGCTGGAAATTAAGGAAAGTGGTAATGGAATCGAATTTGTAGATATCAACACATGATGCAAGAGGAAAATGTTAAAAGGGCTATGTTAAAAGGGCTATGTAATTTCACCTGGAATTCCTAGGAAATGACAGCTAGGAAAAAAATATCAGACCTTCAAAAAGACCTCAGTTGCATCTGAAATGTAAATATTGTTCTCATTCATTTAAAGTTGCAGAACCATTTAACAATGTCGCTGTTTGAAGTAAGATGCGATACTTTACAAAACTATGTCAATATGGCTTCTCAATAAAATTCAAAAAGATATTTTCCATTGTAACAATATTCTCACCATTAAACTAAAGCATCATTTTTCTTTATTTTTATTATCAAAAAGAAATTAAAGCATATCCATGACATACATACTGGCCACTTGATTTCTTTCTTCTTTTTTTTTGGCCTAAGGAATTTATGAACCAAAAAAAAATTGTATTATTGTACCAGTTTTTTGTCTCTTTGCCTCTTTATTATCAAAAAAATCTGGAGGAAGTGCTGACTGAGGTCTGGGCAATTGTGTCAATGACTCAGATTTTGCATCTTGCAGCTGAGCATTATCTGCATGCTTGGATCCAGTTGACACTGCAGAGGGTTCAGATTTTGCATTGTTAATATTCTTTAATCGAGCTGCATTCACTTTGATGTTATTTATTGCCTGTCCAAAACAACCCAACAGTTAGAGTATGGTCAGTCTGGAAACACAGAAAATTGAAAACACATGTTGTGATCGGAAATGCATCCTCAAGCAGGCATGGTAGCTATATACCTTGGAGCAGAATGCAATACATATTTAGGAGTATTTGATGAAGTATTTCTATCACTATTACCTTGAAATTTCTATTGGAAAATTTCCCAATTAGAATGAAGTAACGCTCTAGTGCCAGAGTTACTTATTTCACATTGCTATTGAGATGGCTTACGTTGAAGTTCAACTACAACCAAGACACATTTTCAGGAGTTTTCAAGCTTCTAACTAAAGAGCACAGGATCATGTTCAATTGTCGAAGCTCTTTTACCTAGCAGAAGATTCTCACCATAAAGCATGCGGTATCCCAAATTTATCATGTCTATAATTATGGCTAATTTCTCAACAGTGTTATCCAAAAATCATTTGTAACAGAAAAGGGGATTGAGATATCTCTATATTACCTCAATATGTTTACGAGAAGCTTGGTGAGCATCCCACTGGAATTCAGATTTCAAAACAACATCACAAACCCTACAAACTGGTTGATCCAATTCATTGTACCTGTATTTTGTACAAGAAAGAGATATAGGTAAAAACTTCATTCTGTTAAGTAAACAAAAGAGAGTAGCAATAAAAAGATTTAAAAAAAAAAAACATGGTTCATCTGAAAGTCTCAATTCTCAGAGACAAATAACCAAAAACATCATAACACCAAAAGCATAATGCTGAAATTATATATCACAAGTGAATCTCCACTGTTTCTCCATCATATCTACCGAAAAGCCAACTACCATTTCTCCATAATACACCAAAGCGCCATGTCAATCACAACTAAAACTGACATCACCACACTTGTACAAAAAAAGTTCATCTTTTTTATATACTCACATAACCCCCGATTTCGTGACATCAGCATAAACATCAAAATAACACCCTTTTTTTTTTTCATTTGATCAAAACCCTCACTTGAAAATGACTCAAAAAAGTAAAACAAGGTAACCCATGTATTCCGTCAACCTCATTTTGCAGTCTTTCTAACTTCAACAACTACTTCAGCAACACCAGGCCATCAAACCCACCATCCAAAAATCTAAACAGAAAACAGAGAAAGAATCATAATATCAAAACGGGTTTCTTAGAAACTGCTGAAATTCTAGCTTAAAACACTAATCCCCCGTGCTTAGATACTATTATTTGCTACATTCAAACTCTACATGGAATCAATTAAAGAGATTTCAAAATAGGGTGTACCTAACAAGAGGAGAATCGATTTTCTTCTCTTTCCTTTGGGCGTTCAGTTTGGATCGAAACAGTGCCTTCTTCTTCGCTGCGTCCATTGGAAAATCGGGCTGACGTCTTCTTGTTCTTGTTCCTCTCGTCCTCTCTTCTTTGCTCGGACAAAGATTCTCTCTTTTTTGTCTTCTTAATTTTTATTTTGTGGATTAAGATATCGGAATTTTTTGAGAATTTTAAATTTTTTATAAACATGGCAATTTTATTTGAATGGGTAATGGGCCCAAACAACTTCAGCGTGGGGAGGTGGTTAAAATCCAGGAAAATTGGGATGATAATTTGGCCCAATTTGAAGAAACAGGCCCAACAAGAACCATCTAAATAACTGCCATGGCTTTAAAAAAAAAAAAATACGTCAGTTTTGGTTTTTTTTTTTTAATAAGAAAAAAGTCAAGATGAAATTATATAAAGTAAATTCTCAGAAGATTAGGTCACTAAGAGCTTTCGTTTTTTTTTGATAAAAAAGTGTTTTTACAGAAATTTATTTTTTTATTTTTTTCACTTCAATATTTAAAAAAAAATATATTATTTCAATTTTCAAACTATTACCAAACACGTTCTATTGACTCACCATGTTTGAGCCAGATTTAATAACATTGCTATCAATACTAAAGTAATGCTTGTTATAATACAAAGCTGTAATGGGTGATGACAAAGATAGGAAGAGAAGCAGGCATGAGACAGCGCGGGACAGAGGACCAAGATGCTGATATCCTTGGGTTTGAAATCCAATCATTTCATTTTCGGTGGCAATTTTTAAGCACTGGTTTGTGAGATTTTTATGCGTATAGCAACTAGAAGGACATAGTTTTTAAATCCGGTCCGGTGGCTGATCCGGTTCAAGGCCCGGGTTCCGGGTTTTGACCGGGTCGAACAGGTCGGCCAGATCAATTTCTATTTTAAAAAAAAATTCAAAACGACGTCGTTTTAATAAAAAATAAATAAAAGTCAACGGGTTACCACCAGGTTTTGCCAGGTCGTCCGGGTCACGTCGGGTCATGACTTACCTTATTTTTTTATCAACTCGGCCCGGTTCCAGCCCCGGGTCGGCCGGGTCCCGGGTCAACCCGCCGGGCCGGGCCGGGTTTTAAAACTACGAGCAAGACAAACAAATCAGACAACTGCCTCCTTTATTTCTTCTATCACTATGTGATAAAACATTGAAGTTTACTTTGCATTTACACCCTCGTCAAAGATGTGATCTAGCAAATACTTTTCAAAGGAAGAAAAAACAATCAATACAAGAAGAGTGATTTATGTATTTAGGCTAAAATGCATTGGAGACACACGGTATATCAAGAGACTACAATGCTCGCCCCGGCCAATTCAACATTTATTCAACCATAAACAATTCTAAAGCTTTGCAAAAGTAGTACAGGCTGCAAAAGAGATGGATCAATCACAGAATATCAACTCAGAAACCACCGCGAAGGCGGAGGACAAGGTGCAATGTGGACTCCTTTTGGATATTGTAGTCTGCCAGGGTACGTCCATCTTCCAACTGCTTACCAGCAAAGATCAACCTCTGCTGGTCTGGTGGGATCCCCTCCTTGTCTTGGATCTTTGTCTTCACGTTATCAATGGTATCAGAGCTTTCCACCTCAAGAGTAATGGTCTTTCCTGTCAAGGTCTTGACAAAAATCTGCATCCCACCACGCAGACGGAGCACCAAATGCAGAGTTGATTCCTTCTGAATATTGTAGTCTGCAAGGGTGCGACCATCCTCCAGCTGTTTTCCAGCAAAAATCAACCTTTGCTGGTCCGGTGGAATCCCTTCCTTATCTTGGATCTTTGTTTTGACGTTATCAATAGTATCCGAGCTCTCCACCTCCAAGGTGATAGTTTTTCCAGTGAGGGTTTTCACAAATATCTGCATCCCACCACGCAGTCGGAGCACCAAGTGCAGAGTTGATTCCTTCTGGATATTATAGTCTGCAAGAGTGCGACCTTCCTCAAGTTGTTTCCCAGCAAAGATGAGCCTCTGCTGATCTGGTGGAATTCCCTCCTTATCTTGGATCTTTGTCTTGACATTATCAATGGTATCCGAGCTTTCCACCTCCAAAGTAATTGTCTTTCCCGTCAAGGTTTTCACAAAGATCTGCATCCCACCACGCAGACGAAGCACCAAATGCAGAGTAGATTCCTTCTGAATATTATAGTCAGCAAGGGTCCTTCCATCTTCAAGCTGTTTGCCAGCAAAAATAAGCCTTTGCTGATCCGGTGGGATCCCTTCCTTGTCCTGAATCTTGGTCTTCACATTGTCAATTGTGTCAGAGCTTTCCACCTCAAGGGTAATAGTCTTGCCAGTAAGAGTCTTCACAAAGATCTGCATCTGTTACACCCAAAGAAAAAAAATCATGAGTACCTCTATAATTCAAGATCAAAAGATTTAAAAAAATAAATAAATTAAACTATTTTTCAAAAACCCTAAAAAAGATTAAGCAAAAGAAATCTAAATAGACCCTCATCAAGCAAGAACTTCGAAAACCCTCAAATGATAAACTAAAAGAAATCAAAACAGACCCTAAACAAGCAACAATTTCAAAAACCCTAAGAAGATTAAGAAAAAGAAATCAAAACAGACTCTTATCAAGCAAGAACTTAAAAAACCCTAACAAGATTAGGCAAAAGATATCATCCTAATCCCCAAATTCAAGTGAAAAAATCTTTTAAAATTTCTTTTTTTCAAGATATAAAACAGAGATTGATCAAACTTCTAACATTAATACACACTAATCTTAGTACTGTCTTCAACTAATCCAAATTAACCAACTTGGAAAGAAAATTATTAGCACCTCCACAGATTGCACAATCCAGCATCAAAACAGGGCAATTATAAAGAACAAATCCTCTTCAAATAAAAACAAAAACAGAAGAAATACAGAATTTCTTGATGCTTAAACCCAATCAAGCAACAACTTGAAAAAACCCTTAGCAGATTCAATTCAATTAATCAATCAATCAATCAAAAGGCAAGCATAGATGAATTCTCAGATAATACAGACTTTGACAGATAAATCAAAAAACCACAGAGGCTAATTAAAGAGAATAGAGAGAATAATTAAAGGAAACGAAAGGTGTTCAAGAAGAAATTACCTTAGCAAAATAAGAAGAATGAAACGAAGCTTGAGAGGGAGAAGGATTATTTAACGAAATCACAAGTGAGAGGAGTTAGATGGGAGTTGGGTATTTATAGGACGTGGTGAAGGTTTCTCAAAGCGGTGCGGTGGGCTTTAATAATTTGACTTGCTCCAAACGATGGGTCCAGATTCTTCTCGGATTGTGGTGAAGGTATCTGAAAGCTGTGCAGTGCGGAATTAAAATTTGACTTGCACGCCACGAAGGGTCTATATTCTTCTCTTTTCTCTCTCTTGGGATTTATGTTAGACTAACCAAATTTAAAAGTAGTCACTCTATTTACTTTGTATTTTAATTATAGTTATTATTCTCTTAATTGTTTTTTATTTTATTTTATTTTTCTTTTCAATTAGAAAAATTAAAAGATGTTTTCTCATTTTTTATTAATTTTTATTATATTCCTCATTATTATTATTATTTTAATTGCTCTTTTTTAAAAAATTTATTTTTATTTACTTTTAAATTTTATTTTTTAATATTTTATTTGATTAAATTTTTATATATTGTTCACTATTCAAAGTGATTCAGCCAAATTCTTATAGTACAGCAAATAACTAGCTGGATGCTAGCATAGCAGTGCAAGTTTTGTAACTTCTAAAAAAGAATTGGGAGCAAAACCCAATCTTTTTTGAATCTTATCAATTCTAAAATATATCTGGGTTCTATTACAACTAAGAACTAAAGCTATTTTAAATCCTGTTTAACTTAGCCTAAATCTAGCATTGAAAATAACTAGGCTGTACAGAATTCAAGGTTATTTAAATCTTATACATGGCAAAATCTAAGTTTATTTTTGAGTTCTATAACTAATAATTTTTATGTAATTTATAAATGAAAATAAATGTAAAATTAAGTATAATTTGATAAAATTATTATTACAATACATTTGGTAAAATTAATAAATAATATAACATTTTTTTTCAAATTCATCAATTATTTTATTAATTACAATAAAATATACTTTTATAAATTTTACTAAAAATAATAATATTTATAATACAAATCATAATATTTTTAGTATTGATTATTATAAAAATAATATTATTTATATCTCCAAAAATAATAATTTTTTTTTAGATTAATACTATTAATTATAATAAAAAAATATTAAGAAAAAATATAATATTAATTTTAATATTAATTATACCAAAAAATAATATTAAAAGAACAAATAATAATAGTTTTGAGATCAACACTATTAATTAGACTAAAAAAATAATAATATTTTTAACACCAATACTATCAATTATACTGCAAAAATATATTAAGAAAAAATATAATAATTCTTTTAAAATTAATAATACTAAAAAATAATATCAACAAATAAAAATAATAATATTTTTACTATTAATAATCTAAAAATTAATTATACTAAAAAATTAAAAAACTAATAATAATATATTTAACATTAATATTTATAATTATATTAAAAATGTAAACAACCCAAGCACCACATGGAACTTGAGTTGCATGCAAGAGAAAGTAAAGTAAGAGCCGAGTGATGCTGGGCTGCTGGTGTAGAATAGTAATGCTCAGGTGCTATGTGACGCTTGGTTTATGCTAGCATCTTTTCTTGGTTTGCCCCAACCCTAATGCGAGGCAAACCAAGTGCTATAGGGCTTATCTTTAGGTTAGCGTCTCTAACCCAACCACACCCTTGTCAAACAATATAGTCTACAATAAAAAAAAAATATATAGTCTACAATAAAAGTTTTCATAGTTCACAATAAAAAGTACTCATAACATATCTATAGTGCAACATAGTATAATTTATAATGAATTTATTCATGGTAAATAGTATTCTACGTTATAGCCTGGATGAAATTTAGGTATAGTTAATTTTATTTGTGAATCTTATTTACGATATTTAAAAATATAATATTAAATTAGAATATAGATTTGTTGATTGTTTCTGTAACTTTTACAAATCGTGTAAAATTATTATTGTTTAAAAAATTAAGACATGTAAGAAAATGATTTGTTTGCTTCGAAAAAATCAATAATATGTATTGACCTTTCTAAATCTTTATCAGAACAAAATGATAGAAGTTAATACAAGTCAATTCGGTGAATCGTTAATCGAGCATTTACACCAGTTGGGTTTTATATTTAGAAGTTGACCAACTCATTTAAAAAAAAAAAAACTTAAAATAACATTATTTTCAATTGTTTTGATCTTCACTTAACTGAGTTATGAGCAGTCCTGGTTTTATTTCTATGGATTAGCTGTTAGAGTTGAAACACTATAAGCTTGATAGACTTAAACCCTGTTGCCTGCATCCATTGTCTTATCAAAAACCCCAACTGCTACTTTGTTCTGCTTGGCAAACCCTGAGGCTGAGAAGCAGAAGAAGAGAGAAAATTGAGAGAAAGAAATGGAGGAGAGACTGAAGTATTTGACAGTACTAGTGGGAGCTGGAGCTCTCTTAGGTTCT
Source organism: Populus euphratica (assembly GCF_000495115.2). Lineage (NCBI taxonomy): Eukaryota > Viridiplantae > Streptophyta > Magnoliopsida > Malpighiales > Salicaceae > Populus > Populus euphratica. Next base: position 224,189 of record NW_011499922.1, read on the forward strand.
GTTTCTATTCTATTCATTCTCAAGCTTCTTCCAAGGCAAGTCATTTACACACTTCACCAATCAAAAGTTGGAAAAATTAAGAAAAGGATTTTCTTAAAGTTTGAATCTTTTGTTTGAATTGATTCATTTTGTTTGTGTTGTTCCAGAAGGGTAGCAAAGGAATGCTGTGTAAGGGTTAGTGAATCGAATGCTGGTTAGTTGCTTTCTGATTTGCTTTCTTAGTATTCAGTTTTTGTTTGTTCTTGATAGTTTCTGGTATTTAACTATTTATTGAATGCCTCTTTTCAAATAATAAAGAACAGAATCATAAGTAGGAAATGGTTCTTAATTGAAGTCGAGGGTTGTTCTTTGGGTGGAAAATAATGTGGGTTATTGGTAAAAATTATATTTTTTTGTTTTGTGAGAAGTCATTTGGAAGCGTACTGGTCTCTTCCCTGCTCTCTCAAGCTCCTAAATTTACTTGTATCGTACAGTTTTGATAATGATTTGAATAACTCGAAACATACCATTGGACTAGATTAGTTTTACACCTGCTAGTGGAAATCCGGAATCTTAACGACACCGTCCTCCGGGTCTCTTCCCCTCCTCCTCGGACCTCTAAAATTTACATCCATGGCAGCTCCTAAAAACAAGTTGGATAGCTCAATACATATTGGACCAAAACAGCTCTAGACCTCCAAGCCCGAATCTTAAGAGCTGAGATTCCGACAATGGGTCTCTTGTCGTCTTTGATTTCCATTTTTCAACATTTCTTTCGTTCTTGAATTATGGCAACTTAGCTGCTCTATTTTAATAGATGCATCTCCCTCTCACTATTCCCCATCCGCTTCTGACACCAAAAAAAAAATTACACGGAAAAATTTCAGTATTCACTTTTGCAATCATCGAAGTCGTGAGTTCCAATGCTGTAAAGTCCATTCCTGAAGATGGGTCCTTCGGCGATGGAGTTAGGGAAGTGAAGGCAATCGATGCTTTAAAAACTTGTGTTAAGGGACTAGCGGACTCTATTGTGACCAAGATTCCCTGTTTATTTGTCCACCCGCCAGCGAATGTCCTGAAATCATCATCCAAGACTTGCAGTCTTCAGGTTCCAATCATAGACTTTGAAGGGTTGGAGAGTTGTTGGAGACCTGAGGTGGTCAAAGCATCAGAAGAATACGGTTTCTTTCAAATTGTTAATCATGGAGTTCCAGTTAGTGTTATGGATGAGATATTAGCAGCTACGGAACGATTCCACAAGTAACCCCAGGAAGTGAAGATGGAGTGGCACTCATGTGACCCTAACCAACAGGTGAAGTTCTTCAGTGGGGAGGATTCCATCGGAAAAATGAATCAGATGCCTGCAGGGATTCAGTAGCAATTGATTTTCAGGATGGTAAACTAACTGATCCTGAGATTTTTCTTGATGCATTCAGATAAATGGGCATCAAGTTCCAAATTCCTCTCTATACATTCAATTATCTAGGAGATTGTTATTAGGTTTATGTTAAACATGTTTTTCAGAGAAGAGACAAATGAGTACATCAGACACATGATCAAAATCAGCAAGGTACTGACAGAACTCTTATCAGAAACACTCGGACTTCGTAGTGACTACCTTTCAAGCATAGAATGCATGGGATGTGAATCATTGTCATGTCACTGCAAATCGTACAGACTCATCTTTCTTTACTTTACTTCTGCAAAACAAAATGGATGATCTCCAAGTTCGTCATCAGAATCAATGGGACTTAATGCAGGTAAATTGATTTAGATTCTCCTTCTGTTAAAAAAGGATTAACTTGATGACGAAACATTTTCTTGACACTCTGAGATCACCATACATGAGGATGAAAAACAAATCAGCAAGATTTTAAATCAACGCAATGCCAAATAATTAAATAAAAAAATTGATAGGCCAAAATTCTTTTAAAAAATTTTTGAACTGCAAAAAAGAGAAAAAAAAAGTAGGTGCTGATAACATATTTTCTAATAGAAAAAAATGTAATTGTATTGGGGTTAATACGATCGACTTGGTGAGTGTAAATGCAATTTAAACTTATAGAAAAAAACAATAATAAAAATAAATATTTATAAAATTAAACATCAATAAAATAACTAAATATTTATTTAAAACTACAGTAATTAAATAAATGAGCATCCGTTAAAAATAAATCAAATATTAAAAAGAAATTGAAAAAAAAAATACCTAGATACAAAGCCGAGGTAGCCTAATATGCCTTGGCCTTGATAAAAAAGTTAATAAGTGCCAGTTTGCTAGTTGAAGCTCATGTATCTAAGCCTTGTTTTTTTTTTTGTTCTTATCATCTTTCGCAGCCTTTTTTGAAGAAAAAACAGGCAACACATCACCTGCTATGCCAAGATTCCACGACCAGAGAGGTGTTAGAAACTTAGGGTAGAGTTGTTTTACATCTAAAAAACTATTTTCAATCATTTTATGATTTAAAAATAAATAAAAAATATAAAAAACTAAATAAACTTATTTATACCTTTAAAAAACTTGAAAAACAGTTCAAAAATAAAAAATTAACCTAAAATCCAAAGATTTATTGAGGTCAAATATATTATCCCAAACAATTTAAAGAAAAAAGAAAATCCTAATAGAATTTTTCTAATCAAATATAACTTGGTGAAATTAAAATTAATTATTTTGATAATTATAATCAGTATCAATTATTTTTTTTATCATTAAAATTTGGTAACTTTCTTAGTTTTAGCTTAAAATATTGATCGAGAAATATAGTTTAGAATGGAAAGAGAAATTTTTAAAAAACTAAAGGGACTGAAAATGGATGAATAAACTTATAAAATTGACTTTATGCCTTTCAAATTTTATAAGGAATAAACTCAATTTTATAAGTAAAAATATATTTTACACACCAATTAATGGACTGATAATATTTAGGAGAAACCCCATGATACTTGCTCAAGCTGTAATTATCATTCACTTCAGTATCAGAGAAACAAGAGGGATAGAAATTTGAAAGAGTATTTTTGTTTTAAAAGAAAAGAAATAGGATTCCTATCATTTTCAATATGTCTAGACTTCATCTTTTCTTCTTCTATCTCTCTCTCCTATGTTATAAATATTGATAATTACAACTTAATAATCATAGATTTTTGTTTTTGTTTTTTGTAATTCAGTGCTATCGAGCAACAGGAGGGATGAAGTCTTAAGTTTGAGGGAACTTGCATTCAACTCAAAAAACAGTACTATTCAAGCTTGGTTTATGAACTTTTTCATGGAGATTTAGCACAAATTAAGCAAATACGAATGAAAAGAAATACATCAGAAGAAGAAGAAGAAGATCGGGAGCAGTGATTCATTGCTTGCCCTTTCATGGAAACAGTGGCATAACTCATTGCAACATATTGCTTGAAGGGTCCGTCCATAAACGTCTGAAATTAATGGGCACTCCATGATTTTCTCACCCACTCTTCTCTTGTTCGTGCATGATTTCCATTTTTCAAAAAATATATCAATGTGAAGGGAATGAAGGCAATCCATCGACGTCAATCTGATTGTTAGCTAGTGATACCAAATATAGAACTATTTTAGACAAGATATATTGTAGCTTAATTAGGTGTTAAGAGAAAGAAAACCGATTGATTTTTTTATATATCTAATAAATGATTGATTTATTAATAGAATAATCATTCAATAATGAAGGAAAAGAACTAAAAAAAATAATTAAAAAATTATTTTAATACATGTTAAAATAAAAAAACATTCTAAAAAAACATTTTGTATCTCAATCTTAAATATTTAATGTATAGATTATAAATTTGTTTATTTTTGTGTTGCAAAAGTGTTTTTGTAAAAAAATTTTTTTTTTTTTTTTAAATTATTTTGATATTAATTTTAAAAATAAATTTTTAAAAATAAAAAAATATATTTTTTAAATAAAATGAAAATTAACTGTATCTTGGGCCCTTATTTTAAAAAGAAAGTGTCTGCAGGCTTGTATGGTATGATCACTGATGGTCCCGATTTTGCCCTTATAGGGCAGAAAAAGCAGGGCCTTATAATTTGTCCGGTGTGGCCACGCGCGAACACCAGGTATGGTTAGCCAGGCTGTGCAGCAATAATGTTTTCCAGTCACCAAGTTACCTCAGGGATTAAGCTGTAGTTGTCGGAATGTTATGCATATAAAAAGGATTGAAATTCCTGGAAACATTCTCAATTCTCTCGAGCATTGCTGCTCAATGATTACCCTTTTATATGTGATTGAAGAAAAAAAACTATTTAAATGTATATTCAATAACAAAAAATAATTATCTTCATTAGATATTCAAAAACAAATTTTTAATTTTATTTGGATACACATGAAAAAAAAATCTTAATATTCTTATAAAAATGCTTAACATTATTTGATAACTATGCCAAAATTAAAAATAACTTAAGATAACATGCATTAATTCTTAAAAACAAGTTAAAATAAATAAGATGTAATTTTGATATCTTCATACCCTTTAAAATATAATATTAGTTTGTTTGAGATTTATAGCTATTTCTCTCAATAAATATACTTTATAAGAATTGAATTTGGACTTTTATCCTTCCAGTAATATAACAATATTTTAATCGTTAAATAAATATTTTATTGGTATCAATATATTTTAATTTAAAAATATGTAATAAACACCCTAAAAAACATAACGAATAATTTTTAATCCCAAACACTCTCAAATTAGACTAAAAACACAAAATTAAATAAAAAAATCCCTCAACCCCAATATATATTTATTATTATTATATTAAAGTTAAAAAAACACTTCAATAATACCGTATTGTCCAAATGAACCCACTTACATAAAAATCAAGCTTTTTAAATGGATTATAAATACGATAAACCGACAACTTTCTTTTTTCTCCTCTATTTTTCAGGGATTGTCTCTCTTTTGTCAAACCCTAGTGATCGAAACCCAAAACATATGAAATTTAGGGCTGAAAAGCCAAACCATAAAACAACAAGAAATGAAGAAATATAAAAGTAACACATCGAACTTTTTAGGTTTATGTAATAATATGATATAATAAATTGACTTGGATTTGACGAAGAGATGCATTGAACCTTGCATCGAACCATGATGGGTGAAAGTTGTCCCGGCTGGCTTATGCCTATGATGGAAACAAACAGCCAAAAAAAAAAGAGACAGGAATTTAGAATTAGCTTAAGGTAAAATGAAAACATATAATGTGTTTCTTTATTTTTTTTTAAATTAATTTTTTATATTTTTAAATTATTTTAATATACTGATATTCAAAATAAATTTAAAAAAAAATAAAAAGATATCATTCAAAATTAAAAAAATATTTTAAAAAACTTCTCCATCAATCTCAGACAAGGTATTACTCTAACGATTATAGCAAGTGATCATCAATAATGGAATGGCAAATCATGGTGGTGGTTCCAAAGTCCACCTCAATACGTAATGCAACAGTGTGGATGAATATGGAAAATAAAATTGACATGTTTCTTTCTTTTCTTTTCATGATAATATGGTAAATAGAGAGTACTGATTGGAAAAGGAAAAATTAAAGAAAATGATGGAAACCAAACAAATATTATTGGTAAGAGATTAGTATTTAATCTCTTTACGTTTTTTTATTTTTTTAGTCGAAGCAATTCTTTGTAATAATTTTTTTAGATATTTTTTTAAAATATATTTAATGTAAAAAAATATCAATTAATATTTTTTTTAGTTTCTTATCATATTTTTAATTTTAAAAATAAAAAAAGTTTTTTTAATAAATTTTCAATAGAATATATTTTTTTAAAATAAAACAATCCATCCACCATAATTAAAGGTGACTTGACATCCTCCAAACATTACTTATCATATCATATCATACATGCAGACATGATATTTATCCTGTGATTTAAAATAGTAAAAGAGTTGATGAAATGATCTTAAGGGTATGATATTGATTCGACCAAATATAAATATAAAAAGCATCGAATATTGATTCTCTAGTTATTAAAAAAACAGAGAAATATGATGATGTAAAATTCAAAATAAAGAATGAATTAATTAAAAAAATCAATTAATCTATGGATTCTTTCTCTTTTAATTCTTCGAAAGACATTGAAAAAACGAGTTCTCTAATTAGACGAAGATAATTTATTTTACCCAATTTAAAATTATAAATTTGATTTGACCAAATTTATAAAGGGAGATGAGGTGAAATTTAAACTAAAGAATAAATTAAGTAAAACTCAATTAATTTATGAATTCTTTCTCTTTCAATCATTTGTCGTATATATTTGCTTGCCATATTGGTTGTTACTACTCAACTGCAGCTCTCTTTCCTTCATTATTGAATTCCTTTCCATCTTCATCAGATTCCCACTGACCAGTACTGTTGCAACTTGCAAGCATGGAAGTTATGGCTTCCAATGCTGCAAGTTCCTTTGATCCTGAAGATGGATCCAACTATGACAATGCTAATGAAGTGAAAGCATTCGATGAAACCAAAGCTGGTGTTAAGGGACTGGCAGACTCTGGTGTGATCAAGATTCCCAGGTTTTTTGTCCACCCACCAGATAAAACCCAGCAAGCATCATCCAAGTCTAGCAATATCAGCCTTCAGGTTCCAATAATAGACTTTGAGGGGTTTGAAAGTTCTCGGCGGATAGAGGTAGTGAATGAGATTCGCAAAGCATCAGAAAACTGGGGTTTCTTTCAAGTTGTTAATCATGGGATTCCAGAAAATGTCATGGATGAGATGTTAGCAGGAGTGAAACGGTTCCATGAGCAACCTCAAGAGGTGAAGATGGAGTTCTACTCTCGTGACGCTGATCAACGAGTCAAGTTCTTCACTGGTGTTCTCCTTCTGACTAAAGAACCAGCAATTTGGAGGGATACGGTAGCATTTGATTTCAAGGATGGTAAACTAGACCCTCAACTCTTTCCTGCCATCATAAGGTATTGAATATGTGTAGGCAGATCCTAATCTATCTATGAGTTCAGTTTTCTTGGATATTTTTATGGATTTAACCAAACTTATCTTTCAGAGAAGAGGTAAGCGAATACTTCAGACACGTTACCAAGATCGGCAAGGCACTATCTGAGCTCTTATCAGAAGCACTCGGGCTTCGAAGCAATTTCCTTTCAAGCATAGAATGCATGGAAACAGAATCATTGGTGGGTCACTACTACCCGGCTTGTCCTCAACCAGACTTGACCCTTGGCACCACCACACATTCAGACCCATCTTTTCTGACCATACTTCTGCAAGACAATATGGGTGGCCTGCAAGTTCGTCATCAAAATCAATGGCTTGATGTCCCCCCTCTTCATGGTGCTCTCCTAGTAAATATAGGGGACTTGATGCAGGTAATTAAGATTTAATTTTCCCATTGTCTGCATTTTTCTTTCTGAAAGTGATAGCCATTGAACGTATCCATAATTTCATTTGAGTTTGTCTAATTAAGAATATGACCCTACCAGCCTGGGAAAAACGGGAAAGGTTCAATCTAATCATGGTCTTGCAGTGCAGCAGTGCAATGGTCAATTTTCGGTCCTTTATCTTTTGCTGTAGCAGTGTCTTTTTTGTATGGACAGTACACTCGCAATGCTTCTATGTAATATTCATGTTTCCGGGTATTGTTTTTGTTTTTCGAAGAAAATATGAAATGCTGATTGCTAGTCCAGACGAGCATGACTGATGCACATCCTACAGATCAACGGGGATCAAATAAGTAGCAATTAGGACTTCTCGACAAAACACAGCATCGATTATATATAAGGACTTCTCGACAAAACACAGCATCGATCATATATATATATATAAATATATACATGCCTCTCTTTCTGAGAGGTTGTGCTTGGTATAAAAGTCTGGAAAAAAGAAGAAATAATTCAAGGTTGATAAAGATTTGGAAGATAAATTTATCACTGCAAAATGGAGAATTATAACTTTGATCAGTGACCTTGATGTTGGCTCAAGCTTATCGACTTTTTCAGGATGTGGCCATCTCTGCATCTATATCTTATTCTGCAAGAAATTGTCCTTTTTAGTGCAAGGATTAATGTTGTAATTTCTTCATTCTGTAGCTCATCACCAATGACAAGTTCAGAAGTGTGGAGCATAGAGTTCTGGCTGGAGAAGTCGGGCCTCGGATATCAGTAGCATGCTTTTTCTTCCCAAGCACAGCAAATAAGTTTAAACCCTATGGGGTAATAAAGGAGCTTCTATCTGACGACACGCCCGTGATCTATAGAGCAACTCATTTGGCTGAATTCATGGGTCAATACATGTCCACAGGATCATATATCTCCACCCTTTCTCATTTTAAAGTGTCAAGTGGCCAGGCTTGTTCCTCTACAGAAGATACTGATTGAAATCAATAAACGGCCTGTAACCTATAGCATTATCCTCCCTTTGTTGAATTTTTTTAGTTGATTTCAAGAAGTCATTTCGGCTTTAGCTGAGCAGCTCATCCTTTATGCTCACTCTACATCACTCTACATTGTTTCCTGTTTCAATATTTCTGCTTTACAATCCAAGGAACCATTACACTTTTGCAAAAGAAGCTGTTCCTAGCTAGAACTTGTTGGCATAGCTAGCAGATTGTTTTGAAAACGTGTTCCAAGGCAATTCCTTGCGAATCTCCTAATCCTACTGTGGATGTCTGTTCTTGGCACCGTAAAAAGGGTGGATCTAGTTTTGATGCTTGTGGATAAACAACCTATCGATCGCTCCATTATAGCAAATTAATGGCCCATTGTAACGTACATTAAAGGTAATGGTTATAAAGTCCTATTCTTTTCACATCATGCTATCGTGTCGATACACGATGGAACATAAAGAGGATTTACTCAGAATAATTAAAAGGATGGAAAGCAACCGATATTCCCGATTGAAAATCGATAATGGTGGTGGTGTTCCTCTGTATGAACAGTGTTGATGATAAGTTCTAAACAGGGATGATAATCTTACCCTACGCAACATATATTTAGTGTCCCAGTTGAATTTTTATCTAATTTCATCATAATTAAAATGGATCAAGTGAAAATCCAAGTTCTTTTCATTATCTGACTTGTATCCAACCTGATATTTTTATTGATTTCTTGTTAATATATTATTATTATTATTAATCCTATAATATATATATATATATATAAACCCAATGATCTAACATTTACTTATTAACTAAAATTTATTTTATAAATAAAAAAATCTTTAATTTATATCATTGTTATTATAAATCCTGTAAATATCAATTTAGTTTTCTAAATGTATTTTATAGTTGAATTTTAATTTATAATTAATATAATATATAATAATAATTATAACTAATGATTATTAATTAAGTAGTTTATATATATATATATATATATATATTTTGAAATGTATGTTCAAAGTTTATTTAACAAATAATAAGCATATAATTCAACATATATATGTATGTATGTATGTATGTATGTATGTATGTATGTATGTATGAAGACATCTTGAATAATTCTTATATATAACCGTGGTAACCTCTAATGATTTACCAATTAATATAGCTTACTAATAAGTACTTTAATTATATATTTTTAAATTTTTTAAATTATAAACACATCAATATATTAAATATTTTGAATATGACGTAAAATTAAAATAAGATTAGTTTTGTTATGTGAGGGTAGAACAAATTTAAAATAAAAATTTATTTTAAGGATTAAAAATTTTCTTGTTAGATTAGTTACTTACTAGACATCTTGTCAGTGATAAAAACTCTTTAACATCATAGGCAGTGTAAATTACAAATTAAAGTAGATTGGTTAATATTTAAATTTGAGATAAGACCAGTTTTTTTAATAATATTTTAATGTTTTTTATTTTAAATAAAAATTTTAAATTATTTTAATGTGTTAATATCAAAAATAAATTTTATAAAATAAAAAAAAATAATTTTAATAAATTTTTAAATAAAAAATTTAAAAAATATTTCCAGACATAATTACCCGCCTGCAGGTAATCAATATTTTGAAAGTAAATTAGATAGGAGGACGTTAACACCCTCTCCAAAAGTCAGAACTTTAACATTATAGCAAGTGGCCAGTGAAAGCTAAGGGCAATAATGGTGGTGGCACAAAAGTCCACTTCTCATAATTATATGATGTTGTGGTCTTGATAAATAATGACAAATAAATAGGATTTTTTTTTTCAAACAGGGGATTAATTGGAAACGAAATTAAAAAAGAAAAGAAAAGATGGAAAGGTGGTATTGAGAATTTGCATGTCGAATTTTTTCTATATTCATAAAAATAGATGTTTATATTAAATTAATTAATTTTTGAAAATTCATTATTCAAGTATTATGTATTATTTAATATATATATTTTGGGTCATATTTAATCATATTTATACTATATTTATTATTCATCAGATAAAATAATCATATAAAAATTCTTTTTATCCGCCCATCAGAGAAAGTTCAAAAGTCGTCATCTAAGTCTCGCAATTTCGGCCTTCAGGTTCTAACGATAGACTTTGAAGGGTTTGGATGTTCTCGGCGGATAGAGGTTGTGAATGAGATTCGCAAAGCATCAGAAAACTGGGGTTTCTTTCAAGTTGTTAATCGATCATGGGATTCCTGCTAGTGTCGCGGATGAGATGTTAGCAGGTGCAAGACGATTCCATGAGGAACCTCAAGAGGTGAAGCTTATCTTGTAGAGAAGAGGTTAGTGAATGTATCAGACATATGATCAAGCATAGAATGCATGAACTGAGTCATTATTACCCTGCTTTCCCTGAACCAGCCTTGACGTTTGGCCTCACCTAACATACAGACCCGTCCTTTATTAAGTATAGTTCTGCAAGACAACATGGATGGCCTCCAGGTTCGTCATCAGAAGCAGTGGATTGATGTCCCCTCTGCAGGGAGCTCTTCTAAGAAATATAGGGGACTTAATGACCGCAGGTACGTAATAGTTTATGCAGCAATAGTTTTATTTGAGTTTCTCAGAGGACGGCAACCTGCCTGTCTCGGGCAAGCTCGAAAGGTCGAATTCAAGCACTATCTTTCAATGAAACAAAATATTGATCATACGTTACTCACTCTTGAGAGGTTGTACATGACATAAATGTCTGCAATTAAGTCCTCAAGATCGATAGAAATGGATCGAAAATCATAACTCACTAAAACTTGATGTTGTCTAAAGTTTGATGACCTTTTCAGGACGTGGCTATCTTTGTCTGAGACATAGAATCATTCTAAATGTAATGACCTAAAAGTGTTGTTTTCTTCAATTTTTAGCTTATCACCAATGACAAGTTCACTAGATAGCTTGTAACACTATTAACATTCTCATTACCTTGTTGAAATTGTTAGTTGAATGTGGATTAGACAAAAGATTTAAACCTTGTGGTGAAGGATCCATTTTCAACCATTTATGTGACTTCGCGTTTGTACTTTTACTCTCTGGAATTACTTGCCCGAGACACAGGCTCTTTTATACTTCTTACTTCAATAGCTTGCTTGATGGCTTTTTGTTGTTCTCGAATGATTCCGAACACCAATCCAATTACTCTCTAATGTTTATAGAAATGATCATGGAAAGTGAAAGCATGGATCTGATCAGGTAAGAGCAAGGGTGGAAACTAAATCAAAAGAATGAGAGATTAATTAAGGAAAAGGTCAATTTTGTGTGTTTAAAATCACTTTCAATTCTTAATGTATTCTTTCAATTCTTATGTATTCTTTCAATTCTTTTGACTGAGAGTAATTCAAAGATGTAACAAAGAAAGAATTGAATAGATTCAATCATGCAGGCTTGAGTGGACCTAGGCAATAGTAAACAAAATTATCATACGAAGAGAACTGGGAGAGAAAGAGAGAGGGAGGGAGAGATTTGAGGATGGGATTGCAGACCTTTCATGATGTCTCATAATTAAGGCTAGACCAGGAAGATCAAAAGTTCTGATGGGCCATTCCAGGTTACAATTTTTCTTATGCATCAATTATGACCATCTGACTGCTCTAGTTAATTAGACACATGCCCTTCACAGTAATCAGAAACTCTACTTCTGTAACCAAAACTAGCATCATCATCCGATTCTGCAAACATGGAAGTCACGATTTCCAATTTTGAAGAAGGCTCAAACTATGACATAGACAAGGAAGTGAAAGCAATCGATGCAACAAAAGCTGGTGTTAAGGGACTTGTTGATTCTGGTGTGACCAGGATTCCCAGGTGTTTTGTCCACCCACCAGAGAATGTGCTGAAGTCATCATTCAAGTCTAGCAATATCAGCCATCAGGTTCCCATTATAGACTTCGAAGGGTTTGAAAGTTATCGGCGATCAGAGGTGGTAAATGAGATCCGGAAAGCATCAGAAGAATGGGGTTTCTTTCAAATTATTAACCACGGAACTCCAGTTGCTGTCATGGATGAGATGTTAGCAGGGGTGAAACGATTCCACGAGCAACCCCAGGAAGCGAAGGCGGAGCTGTACTCTCGTGACCCTAAAAAAAGAGTGAAGTTCTTCTATGGAGGAGTGGTTCTGACCAAAGAAACAGCGGTTTGGAGGGATACAGTGGCAATAAATTTTCAGGATGGTGAACTTGACCCTGAACTATATCCTGAAGTTTTAAGGTATTAGAACTTTGCAATAAGCTCTAAAACTGTCTCTCTGTGAATTCATTTCTCTATGAGATTTCCACTGGATTCAGCTAAACTTGTCTTGCAGAAAAGAGTTAAGTGAATACACAAAACACATGACCAAAATCAGCAAGACTCTGTCTGAGTTCTTATCAGAAGCACTCGGGCTTCGTTGTGACTACCTTTCAAGCATTGAATGCATGGATACTCAAGCATTGGCGGGCAACTATTACCCACTTTGTCCTGAACCAGACTTGACAGTGGGCGCCACCAAGCATACAGACCCTTCTTTTCTGACTATTCTTGCTCAAGACAACATGGGTGGCCTCCAAGTTCATCATCAAAATCAATGGGTAGATGTCCCACCTCTGCAAGGAGCACTTGTAGTAAATATAGGGGACTTCATGCAGGTAAAATTTCTTATATTTTCAGTTGATTAGGATTTTCCTCCTATGATTTTGATTTTCTTTTTCAATATTTTTATGTGAGTCGGTCAAAGAGAGGCAACCTATCTCCCTTTGACAAAATAGAATGAGATCGCATCTAAACAAGGATGTTAGATTATCACTATTCTGACATTTTCAGAATTATAGTTTCAGAATTTGTGTCGCACCTTATCCGATGCAACGATATGAATCGTTAATGTTGAAATCATGATGGGAAATGTGCCAAAAATTGTTTTCTAACTTCTACTGTGATGGATGTTGTTTCTTCATTTTGCAGCTTATCACTAATGACAAGTTCAGAAGTGTGGAGCATAGAGTTCTGGCTGGAGAAGTCGGGCCTCGGATATCAGTAGCATGCTTTTTCTTCCCAAGCACAGCAAATAAGTTTAAACCCTATGGGGTAATAAAGGAGCTTCTATCTGACGACACGCCCGTGATCTATAGAGCAACTCATTTGGCTGAATTCATGGGTCAATACATGTCCACAGGATCATCTATCTCAGTCCTTTCTCCTTTTAAAGTGACGAGGCCATGCTAGTTGCTTCACTATTTCTGCTGCGCGAATTTGTTGAATTTTCTCTTTCCTTCATGGATGTTGAACATCAATAAACAGCTTGTAACAGCATAATATTATCATCCAAAAGACTTAAACCTTACAGTGAGTGATCCATTTTCAACCTTTTGTGTGACTTTGCTTTTATATTTTTGTTCTATGTTGGGATGCCTACTGAAATGCATTCTTCTATACCCCTTTTACATTGACAGCAACTTAGAGTTGTGTAATTGAATCATCCACAGCATTGATCATGCATGCCAGCTCTATTCAACTTCTTACAAGGCTTGGGCTCGTCCTGTTGATGAAATGTAGTTATTTTTTAAAAAGTGATTTAAAAAAAATAAATTTCAGAAAAATAAATTATTTTTTAATGTTTGGTAATGTAATGAAAAATAAGTTGAAAAATATTTTTCAGTGTATAGTTATGTCATGGAAAATAATTTATTAATATTTTATTTTTTTCAAGTTTATTAAAATAATGAGGAATAAATCTTACAAATTAATAAGTTGAATAAGAATGAAATTGAAAAAAATATAATTTTATAAATTATCTCAAATAAAATAAATAACAATCAAAATAATAAAGATTAAATCTACAAAATAAAAATTAAAAGATGAAGAAATTAAAATAATAATAATTAACTTTTCATAAATTATTTCAAATAACATAAGTAACAATCAAAAGAATGAGGA
>NW_011499922.1:238617-266825 GCF_000495115.2 Populus euphratica
AAAAAAAAATATTCAAAATAAAATATATATAGTAATTAAAAGTTTAAAGATTAAATTTGATATAATTAGCGAATAATATGACTTTTCTAAATTTTTTATAATTTTCAAAAAGTATTTTTCATCCAAAATAAAAAAAATATACTTTTTTAAAAATTAAGTCAAATTGTTTTTTTGATAGAAAAATGCTTTTTATTAACAAAAAGTATTTTTTTTATTGATTAACTTTTTTATCGATAAATAAATATAAAAAAAATAAAAATTAATTTAAAAATCACCTTATGAGAAAGAAACACCCACTTAACGGGTAGAGTTGGGTCGCTGTCTCCTACTTTGGACATGAAGTTGGCCACAACTTTTATGTTAAAAGTCTTGAATCATCACTTGCATGTGATGATTCACTCACGCAGCTATGTTCCTTCAAGTCTGAAGGAAATTCACTTCACTCTGCACAAAATACAGACTGTAGACTTGGCCTCCAGGGTACCTTATTTAGACTGGACCTTATTTCGGCCAGCTTGTCAGAAGCTCATAGGTTGCCTCTCTACTCATTGGTCTACTCAAATTAATAAAACTGTTGGCATATCAATTTTTCATAAAAGAAAATCTAAATCAATTATAAAAAAAAAAGCTTTACCTGCATGAAGTCCCCAATATTTACAATAATAGCTCCGTACAGAGGGGGGTCATGAATCCATTGATTCATGAGAACCTCCGTTCGCAGAGAATTTTTGAAGCCTTCAAAAACTATTTTTGGAACCTGAATGCTGATATTACAAGTATCTGAAGACGACTTCTGCATTTTCTCTAATGGGTGACAAAAATCCTGGGAATATTGCTCACACCAGAGTCTACTAGTTCCTTAACGCAAGCTTTTGTTTCTTCAAATGCCTTCACTTCCTTACCCCTATCATAGTTAGACTCTTCATCTTCATTAATGGAATTTGCAGCATTATCTGAGACTTCCATGTTGACAACAATGGCTGGTGATCGAGGACAGGGACATGCGTATAATTAAATAGAGCTATCAGGGGTGGCCATTCAAGCTCAATAAAGAAAATACATGCTGATGATGTTACAAAAACAAATATAATATGCTAGGCAAAGAGAACCGTACCTACCTTTGACATTTCTTTGCCCTATCACTGTACAGGGAAACCCGTAATTTGGCAGAATTTACAGCTCATCAATTCATGGATTGTCTATCTTAACCCTTTCTCGTTTTAAAGTGAAATGAGCCCGTGCTTGTTGCTTCACAATTTCTGCTGCACGGACTTGTTGAATTTTGATCTTTCTTTCATGCATGTTGAACATTAATAAGCAGCTTGTAACAGAATAACATTATTATCACCTTGCCGACATTGTTAGTCGTAAAGGGAATTAGGATCTATAAGAAATCTTCTCTGAATGGTCCATAAATATTTTATTTTACACAAGCTCAAAGTTTTATGTGAATATGTACGTGTATATTTAACATTATTCAAAGAAACAGTAAGTGCACTAGGATTTTAGACAAATATATTATATAATTCCAAAAGCAAAAATCAGTACATGAAAAATCTGTCATGTCTGTATAATTAATATGTTCCACATTGGCTCTACGTGAAAAACAAGCATAACATAATGAATTTCAATTTTTATTTTAAAATCCATATCTTGGATATATATGTTAATGATGTTTCCAGGTTCATACGGAATTTTCTTGCTGATAGAACTTCAATCTCAATGAAGAATGCAAGCTCTGATTGTTCAAAAGATTGCAACAACAATGGTGGTGAGTGGTGAGTGGTGAGTGCATGAAGGTAGAGGCGGATGGGAAGGGACTATTTCCACGACCAGGTAACTTACTGGCTAGAAGCCGCTAGTTTGGAATGGCAATCAAGGGCAGACCAAGTTAAAGGTGGCACTGAGGTTGCTTTGAGTGCTTAATCTTTTCTCTACCGCACACAGGCTATTGCCTTGCTCCAACGGACTCCGTACTTTGAAATTTCCTTCTACGGCTAGCTCTACTACCATATCTACGTATGAAGCAAAGAATCTAACTGCAGAAAGGATCGGTAAATTAGGACTGATAGATTGTTTATTCTGCTGCCGCGTATAAGAGTGAAAGCTGAATGTGTTAACATGAATGTTATGGAAAAGTAAACCGTACCTTGCATAAAATTTAGCATAGGTGCTATCAGATTCGAATTTTCCCCTGCCATTGTTGCGTGATATGCTGTGTTACATCAATATGCTTTACTGCCTTCATAGATAGGATAGCAGCATGCCTTAACTGATCTGCTATTTTTTCTGTCTGCTCACACGACAGGGAAAGGACTTGCAATGCGGTTTCCATTACAGGTACAAACCTGCATATTCAACACGTCTGAACCATGAATCTGGAACTCGGAATGTGATTCCATCAGATTCGTCCGATCCCATGGAGATGATGGATCCCATCTGGACACAAAGCAACTGGCGCACAACCCGGCTCCGGGCCTACATTGTGCAGGATGCAGTTTCTGATCGTCTAGTTTTGCCATAACAGAGGCTTACCTTGCAATTATTCATACAAGAGCTTATATGGCAAAGCCCTTGAAGCAGGATTGATTGATGATCCTAGTTTAGGTTGATTTTATGAATTACACTACCTAAAAGTGGTAGGATCAAAGCTAAAAAAACGTTTTCTCAATCACAATCCATTATCGAAATCACTAGTGTTTATTTTAACTTTGGCTTGGATGCTGCATTATTTGACTTGTATCCTCTTATCATACAGGGAACTCTTGTCATCGAATTCGATCCTTACGAATGGGTTGTCCTTCAAGTCAATGTTTGCCAGTTCCGCGAAGGTAATCAAGTAGGTTATCCTTCTGAATTTTGATCATGACAAGAGTCAAATTACAACTTCCTTCCTCTTGGAACACACTCTTTCTTGTTGGGATTGCAGGATTTGGGAGAATACATCAACTCTGTAGGTGATTGATTGTATTTTTGGTGCTCTATGAAAAATGAATTTTGAGCCTACTTTCCCGTTTAGAAAACATCAACTCTGTGGGTGACTGATTGTATTTTTGGTGCTCTTTGAAAAATGAATTTTGAGACTAATTTCCTGTTTAGAAAATCCAAAGTCAAGGTAAAAACTCTCTGATAAGTGGGTGGGGGGGTTTATTCTGTACTCAATATTTCTATGCTTTGTAAATATTAAATTCAGATTAGCTACCTTGCTTTCAAGATCAATATTTTTAAATGTGATTATCAGTTAAACTCAAATTATTGATTTATTGTCTTTATACTTGATTGCACGCTAAATAATAAACTTTAATAATGTGTATGTATCATCCATTTAAGTTGATTTACATAATTAAATTAATATATTTTTTAAAAATTAAACACTGTGAGAACAAAGTCTAATATTTTCCTTTTCAACTTAACTCATGCAAATCATCTAGTAAATTCAATACCTGTAATTCCATACTTTTTAAATAATCATCTTTCTTTTCATCAAAGTAATTAAACTCGGTTCTCATTTTAATCCATTATCTAATTCAAAGCCTAGACAAGTAAGATAAAATAATACTAATTATTTAAAATAAATTTGTTTTAAGATAAAATAATACTAATTATTTAAAACAATTTTGTTTATTTTTTTAAAAAATATTTCTTAAAAAAATAATTTAAATTTTGATTAGTTCATCTAAATTGGTTAATATAAGTATTTAGTATTATGATGTACGTAAGATAATATTTTTTTAAATATTTTTAATTAAAAATATTTTAACTTTTTTTTTTATTTTTAATAACTATTTTTAATTAAAAATATATTAACTTTTTTTATTTTTAATATCAAAACCATAAAAAAATATTAAAAATAATAATTTAATAATTTTTCAAAACAAAAACATTTTTTTAAATTCCCTCGTACTCTCTTTCAAAAGCAAAAACAGGCTTTTCCCTCGAACCCCATTAATGAAAAACCATGTATGATCAGATTTCATTGATCCACCCCAAACAGATCCGGGTTGGTCAAATCATCCTCCACGTAAACAATCCTCCTTCATAAACCATCGCTGACACTTAACACACGCCTTCTTCCTCCCCACCATTTCTTTCTCAGTGACACTTGAGATCTCAAACCTTGGCACCAAAAAGTAACACAAAATGGGGTTAGGCTTATTAGCTTCAAGGCTCATAAGACCTCAAACTGCAGCCCGAACCCTTCTTCTCCGCTCCATCGTGACCAAACCGGAGCTTCAATCACCCGAACCCGCAACCGCCCCACAACCCGACCCAACACCTGGTCTTCCGCCGCGAACACCATTGGGTGGTGCCCGAGTTCACTTTCCGAACCCGGAAGATGCAATCGAAGTGTTTGTTGATGGGTACCCAGTGAAAATCCCGAAAGGGATGACTGTGTTACAAGCTTGTGAAGTTGCTGGTGTTGATATTCCGAGGTTTTGTTATCATAGTCGGTTGTCGATTGCTGGGAACTGTCGTATGTGTCTCGTGGAAGTGGAGAAGAGTCCTAAGCCTGTTGCTTCTTGCGCTATGCCTGCTCTTCCTGGTAGGTTTTTTGACTTTTTTTATCTGGCTTTTTAATTTGAATTGTCAATTTGGTGGAATTGAGTGGAATTTGTTTTAATCGTGAGTAAAGATCGGAATTTTTTGGTAATTCATTGTTAGGATTTTCCCCTTTTGTGTTTTTTTTCCTCGAAATGATTAGTTTTTTTTTAATTATGAGTGGAATTTGTTTTAATTGCGAGTAAAGATTGGAAATTCTTGGTAATTTATGGTTAGGATTTTCCCCTTTTGTGATTTTTTTTTGTTGAAGTGACTAGTTTTTTAATTTGTTTTGTAGGTAGAAATGAATGATAATTTATGTCTGTGATTTGGCTGATTTTAATTAGAATTTGGAGTGTTGGACTTTTCTTTTTTGGGTTTTTGAGCTGGATGGTGAATTTGGTGGAAATGAGTGTAATTTGCGTGGATGTTGAGTAAAGATGGGAAATTTTTGTTGTTTATTTGGGGCTTTGCTTTAATTGTTCATTTTGTAACTTGTATTTTGGGTTTTTATGATTTCTTTGGGGTTTGATTTTTTAACTGGTTTATTTGGTGTTTAATTTGGTAAAAATGAGTGCAATTTGTATGATTATTGATTGAAGAACAGAAGATTTTTGATAATCGATGGTTTAGGCTTTTGGCTTTTGTGATTTGGGTTCTTAGTTCTCTAATTACTCTATTGGTAGAAATGACTGCTAACTTTTGATGGTGATCGTGTGATCTTGATGGGCTTAAGTGGTAATTGGTGTTCATGTGGTTTAACTGGGTTTTCAATTTAGTTTTGGATATCCATTTACCAATCAAAAATGGGATTTAATTTTTTATATATGGTGTTATTTTTTTGGAAATTGGAATCGTATGGATCATTTCATTAAAAAGGATAAGATTTAATTTGGCATCTTTTTGCTCATTTATTATAATAGATTTGAGTCTTTGTTGCCTTGAGTATGAAATGTAATGTAACAATGTGGTACATTTGGGGGTCTAGATTATGGTGTGCTTTAATTGTTTGATATATTGAACATTCTATTATTTATGATTTTTGCTTTCTCCCAAACAAGTCATGATGGGTAATTCGTTTTTAGTTGGATGTTGTTCTTAAAGCTATTGTTTTTCTCGTTGCTTTTTTTTTTCCCCTAGAGGTTCATTTAGATGTGTATTATTTTGTCTCATTTTTGTTTAGTTCACCTTTTCAAGTTTGCAGGTGATCTCTTTTGCTCTTTTGATTTTTTCCTTGTTTTCTGGTTTTGTGACTGAGAAACTAGTTGGTTTTCTTGCCATGTGCTCAGCAGAAAATTTTGTTTTTATTTTATTATGATTGATTTAATGTTTCTAGTTTTTTGGTTTGTTTTTGCTGTCAATGTGAATGTTTCTGATTTATTTGCTACTATAAAAGCTTCATCACCCACACACATGTATGATTCATCTCAGATTTGATTTATGGCATGCATTGTATATGCAAATGCATTTTGATTTTCTTATATAATTATAAGAAATGGCTATTTTATGATGCAAGCTCTTTGTATGAATTTGCATGTATCCTCAGTTTTTCCCTTTTGTTTCATAATCTTTCTTTTTTTTTAGGATCTTTTGGTTTCTTAATTTGGTGGTTGAAGTTTCAGGATTGCATAGTTTAAGAATATGCATTCTCTTTAGTGTCTGTTTTATTTCTTAATGATGTTTCATTTATCAGAGGGTTTATATTGTAGGAATGAAGATTAAGACAGACACACCTGTGGCAAAGAAAGCACGAGAAGGGGTTATGGAATTTTTGCTGATGAATCACCCATTAGATTGTCCAATTTGTGATCAAGGTGGAGAGTGTGATCTTCAGGATCAGTCTATGGCATTTGGATCTGATCGTGGCAGGTTCACTGAAGTGAAGCGATCAGTTGTCGATAAGAATCTTGGCCCTTTGGTGAAGACTGTGATGACTCGTTGCATTCAGTGTACAAGGTTTGATTCTGAAACCACTTGTTCATGTTATCTATTATACGAACATGATTATTTTGAATCATCAAACATTTGTTTTGTGCAAGCAGCGTTGAATATGACAGCATATATGTGCATATTCTTTAAAGCAATAATGTGACTTTAGGAGTGCAATGCAATTACTTCTGTTTAGCCTTTTCAATTAGGATAAATTTCATACTTTGGACAAAAATCTTCATGCTGCAAAGAGTTACCAGATCTTGTCAGTGAGTCATTTTCTATTATTCCACATTGTGGTTGATTTTTCTTTTCTGTTTTTGATGAATGATACACTGAGACCTTGCTAGGGTTTGAATCCTGGACTTTGTCCCCATGATTAAGGTTTTAAGAGATTACCTAGTGCAAATTGGGTTAGACTCCACTGCTCATTTCATACTTGATTTTTTATCTCTCTTTTCAGTCTTCCACTTAAGGAAGCTAGTGTAATTCTTGCCATTGTTCTGACTTATCAAGAAATCCAATCTCTATTCAATATGATAATATTCTTTTATTGTTCTGTTTCTTAGATGCGTTCACCTTTGACATCTAGTAGTTTGCGTTTTCATGCTTTTGTCACCTCTCCCTGTTCTAAATACATTTGAAAGAAATTATGTGGCATGTTCCACATTGATGAATAGAATAATTCCTAAATTAGTTCTGCATACAATGGAAAAACTTTTATCCTTTACCCCCTTTTATGATTAAGTTCTTCAGAAGCCAACACGTTTTGGTGTTTTTATTTTTAACCAACTTATTTGGTCTTGGATAATCTTCCTTTTACTTTCTTGGTTAATCCATTTTAGCATTTCATATGTTGTTTCATTGATTTTTTTTTTCACTCTAGTGATGTGATGTGATCAAGTTAGGTCATGTGCTGTGGGTTACTGCATAAAAAAATGAATCTTTGATGTAATTGCATGTGAACGCAGCTTTGCCAAATTATTTGATCTGTAAGCTTTGCTAATGGTTGAAGATGCAGTTGATGTCTTTGTAATTTGCCATAAACTTGTAATAAATCTTTGATGTAGTTGCATGTGAATGCAGCTTTGCAATATTAGTTGATCTGTAAGCTTTGCTAATGGATGAAGTTGCAGTTGCAGTTGATGTCTTTGGAATTTGCCATCAACTTGTTCTTGTTTTCTGTCAGCATTTATACATCTTGATTATAGTTTTGTGCCCGCTGTGCTATCTTATGATGTGAACTCAAATATTCTTTTGGGACCCTACAGGTGTGTGAGGTTTGCAACAGAAGTTGCTGGGGTTCAGGATCTTGGCATGTTAGGTCGTGGCAGTGGAGAAGAAATTGGAACTTATGTTGAAAAACTTATGACAAGTGAACTATCTGGAAATGTGATAGATATCTGTCCTGTGGGAGCCCTTACCTCAAAACCTTTTGCATTTAAAGCTCGAAATTGGGAGTTGAAAGGTACAGAGACCATTGATATCACTGATGCAGTTGGATCCAACATCCGGATTGATAGCAGAGGTCCAGAGGTCTTGCGCATCACTCCACGGTTAAATGAGGTAGATTCCCTGCACTGCAGTGTGTTATTTTCATTATTTTTCAGATATTTTTTTGGTTGGGCTAACCAAAACGTCAATTTGCTTCCTTCTAAAACAAATTTGTCTTGTTCTTTGAAGGGCTCAGAATTTTTTGTGAATAGGAAATAAGGCTATTGTTTTATATTTGGCAATTATGTTTACCAAGTGGCATTGCATTTTGTCTTCGTTCTGGTGTTGACAAGGATTTTATGAGTTCAATAAAGTTAAACTATACAAAATCCATCAATTTACTGGTAGATTCTTTGCTTGAGAGGGTATGAATAGATCAACAGCTTAATTGTAGCATTCTAAAAGTAGGCTGCTGTGTTTATTCTAGTTTTATGTTATGCAAAATAAGTTATTGTTCAGTGATGTTAGACCCGCTGTTTCAGTTTGTGAAGGACTACTGGGTCCTCTTAACTTGTTTCTTTCAACATATTGATTTATGATCTTATTGCTTTGATTTCTTTCAAGTGAATTACTTCGAAGACAATCAAGCTGATTAATTCTGGCTCTTTTGTTGTGTATTTTACATAAATTAATTATGGGGCAAAGCACTTCAATATACTCTGTTTTAAATATCCTACTATGATTATAATAGATTAAAAAGGTGAAGAAAAAAAGATCAATAATTTCTGCTTTTATGTCATGGATTTTTAATTGTATTTTTGGTATACAAGACTGCAAGGCCTGTTCATGATTTTGGACTGGCCTATTTCAGGATATAAATGAAGAATGGATATCAGACAAGACTCGGTTTTGCTATGATGGTCTAAAGAGGCAGAGGCTAAATGATCCTATGATTCGTGGCACAGATGGGCGCTTCAAGGTTGTGAGCTGGCATGATGCCTTAGCTGTGGTTGCTGAGATTGCCCATCAAGTTAAACCAGAGGAAATAGTGGGGATTGCTGGTAAACTATCTGATGCCGAATCCATGATGGCGCTGAAAGATTTCTTAAACAAAATGGGGTCAAATAATGTGTGGTGTGAAGGAAATGGACCTAGCCCAAATGCTGATCTTCGATCTGGATATATTATGAACTGTGGCATTAGTGGTCTTGAGAATGCAGATGTTTTCCTCTTGGTTGGCACCCAGGTAATCTTATGGACATTTTTAGTCATTTATAGAATGGAACTCTTAGATTTCGGCTTTGCTTTGTGCTATTTCTTTGTGTATGACTTCACGGCCATTAATTTGTCTTCTGTTTGTATGACGTCTTGAATTTGTTCTTTGCACTTGTACACTGTTTTACACTTTTTCCTTGCCGCATTGACTTCAAAATAATCTTGTTTCCAAGGCATTTGGATTGATTGAGACTTTGTCATTATCTCATATATTGTTTACTGAATTGTCAGCCAAGGGTAGAAGCTGCCATGGTTAATGCCAGAATCCGCAAGACAGTTCGAGGAAGCAATGCTAAGGTTGCTTATGTTGGCCCTCCGACAGAATTCAACTATGATTGTGAGCATCTAGGCACTGGTCCTGAAACTCTTACTGAAATTGCAGAGGGTTGCCACCCATTTTGCTCAACACTTTCAAATGCCAAAAACCCTGCCATCGTTGTTGGTGCTGGACTCTTTGAGAGATCAGACAAGGATGCAATTTTCTCTGCTGTTGAAACCATTGCGAAAAATGGAAATGTTGTAAGACCTGATTGGAATGGTTTCAGTGTGTTGCTTCTCAATGCTGCCCAAGCTGCAGCGCTTGACCTTGGACTTGTGCCAGAATCTATCCAAAGTATTGAGAGCGCCAAATTTGTGTATCTGATGGGTGCTGATGATGTGGATTTGGAGAAGCTTCCAAGTGATGCCTTTGTTGTTTATCAGGGGCACCATGGGGACCGAGGCGTGTACCGTGCCAATGTAATTCTCCCAGCATCAGCATTCAGTGAGAAAGAAGGGACATATGAAAACACAGAAGGGTGTGCGCAGCAGACTTTGCCTGCAGTTCCAACAGTTGGTGATTCCAGGGATGATTGGAAGATAATTCGTGCTCTTTCTGAGGTAGCAGGGGTGCAGTTGCCCTATGATACAATTGGGGCTGTCCGATCTCGGATTAGGACTGTTGCACCAAACCTCTTGAGCATGGACGAGAGAGAGCCAGCTACCTTTTGGGCTTCATTGAAGCCTGAGGTTAATCAGAAGATGAATTCAACTCCTTTCCAGGCTGCTATAGAGAATTTCTATATGACTGATTCTATTACCAGGGCATCAAAGATAATGGCTCAATGCAGTTCACTGCTGCTAAAGAAGTGAGTTCTTGATTTGTTTTATCTTTCCAAAAAACTTGCAAATTCACTTTCATTTGTATAATCATTCAAGCCGTGCAAGGCCTTGTTTGGCAAAGGGGCAAGCTTGTGGAACTTTGGAAGTACATCCAATAGGGTTACTTTTGGATTCTGTTTATTTCACTGTAACATGTCCAATGTAATAGCATTTCCCTGTAACCTTTTTGTGTGTAAGACACTGGATTTCCCAGGTTTTTTTGGCTCAATTTATAAGATCCTCGTGGAGTGAAGTTATCTTTTTAGTTAATTCTTATCCATGGTGGGCTAGTGTGTTAATTAAAAAAGCAGGTTGTCTCCTCATTACTTGATAAGCTCTTTGTTCACAACCGTTGAAAACCATATCCAAGGAGTTTCCTTTTAGCAAGTTTCAAGGAGCTCACTATTTGGTCTCTAGCCCTCCACGAGTGCATTTTGCCATCTCCATTGCAAACTTCTGTAGCTTCTTACCCTTTAAGCATCTTGCCATGATCTCAACCCATTTGCTATGCGGTATAGACTCCAATTTGTCCCACTTTAGGAAACTATAAGGTGCTACTTTGGCAGCTAGGGACAATCTAGCAATTAAGAAGGAATGCCTACCTCCATGCATTACAAGATTCATTGGATTTTACATCAAATTGAAAAGGGCTGTTGAGTAGCAGACTTGGTATTTGAAGATATTTGAAAACAACAAAAAAGAAAACAATTGGAGATATTTGAAGCACGATGTGTTGCACATTGATCATGGAAACATCTCATAAAACTAGAGTAATTTTTTATTTTGCTCCTTCAATTCATCTAAAATTGATAGTGATGCTCATAGACGATCAGAAGCATTATTTCTACAAGTTCCATGACCAGTAATATCAGTTCCCTGTGACTGTCAAGTTCATGAGCAGACTTGGTATCGTCTTGAGAAGCAGAATCAGCATTTCCACAACAAATTTTCATAATATTATCACAGCATCTACTAAATTGAAGCGTGCTAAAAGTGGCTCCATGACTAACAACAGTTGTTGCAGTAACAACTGGTGTTAGTCAAACTGATTGGATGATGGGGGTTGGACATGAGGTTAGAAAGATTTTCCATGATGTTACCAGCACTGTTTACCTATAAAATCTATAAGGAGGAGCCGGTGGCATCTGTTAGGGCATTTTTTATTGTTTCTTGTAAATCAGGGAGAATCAAGCTCAAGACTTGTTGATTAGTCTAGTTCTAATCACTGTCTTTTAAGTGCATTGATTAATTAAAAATGTAAGTCAATCTTGTTTTTGTTTTTCTGATACATTTGTTTAAAATTTCTTTTAATAGTTTTTAGTTTTTGAGCGATGCACAGAGCATTTACCTCATCCTTACGTTTTCATCTCATAATTGAAGATTTCATCAAGGTTATGCATGCTGATGTTACAGCCAGATTAGCAGGGGTGATTATGCATAACAGAGAGGATCCTGTAATTCCAATAGGTGCCAGCAAATGGCCATCAGTTGAATTGTCATCCCTTCCTTTGGCCACTTCTATGTCATCCTCTGACGCTAAACCAAGGAAGCCTGCACTTTTGCTGATTAGCAACATCAGTTCTGGAAATAGAACATCTTGTTCTCACCAGTCTTTCATTAGTGAGAAAACGAGAATAACATCATCAGTATAATTTCCTACTCGATTCCTTTCCTTCTATGGCTATGGATCGATGACATTACTATCATTTCCTTTGGTAATGAAAACCATAAAGGATTTTCGGAAAGGAGAATCTGATTAAAGATTGGTTCCTGCAAAGAACTTTCAGAATGCCCTGAAGTGGCTTCTGGAGGAATGTCTGGCAGATGATCACTTGGTGTTCTACTTCTCAGGACATGCAATCAGAGTTCTAGCAACCTGATTTCAATGTCGATGCCTCAACTAGGAAAATCAGAATTCAGAGTTCTAGCTAAATGTTATCAAGAACACACCAGAAGATCCTCATAATGAAGATATTTATGATTTATAAAATAAGACAAACAAAGATAGTATGAAGTAGAATTGCAAGTACAAGGTAATGGTAACTCAAGGTTCATGTGGTCTCGCTCTTGTAATTTACAAGGCTAAATAAAGAAAAGAAAAGGCATGAACAACAATTTCACCAAAAGAAAATACGCGGGGAAGGAAAATACGATGAAATCTTTATACCCATAAATGCAATGCCAAAAAGTCCAATTGCTGTAATCTATTACAATCCCCAATGTCCCCGTCATTCCAATGTTGATGCGTCTAATCCATCCAAGGATTCTTGGATCGCTTTTCAGTTGATTTCAATGTCAGGGATGTGAGCTATCTTAGGCCAGTCCTTTCCTCTCTCTTTCTCACACCTTTTCTCCAAATTTGGACAATCGTAGATCACTAGAGATAGGAGAGAAGTGAGATGTTGGATACTATCTGGCATTGACTTCAGCTCTGGACATCGATAAAGCCCCAAATACTCAAGTGCGGTCAGATGTCGCACTCCCTCAGTTAGGTATGCAAATTGATTACAACCTTGAATCACAAAGCGACGAAGAGAAGATAAGCCACACAGCCCATTCATTGGCAAAGAATTTAATCTTCCACAATCAGCTATGTGTAAAACCTCCAGAGTTCTCACACCTTTTCTCCAAATTTGGACAATCGTAGATCACTAGAGATAGGAGAGAAGTGAGATGTTGGATACTATCTGGCAATGACTTCAGCTCTGGACATCGATAAAGCCCCAAATACTCAAGTGCGGTCAGATGTCGCACTCCCTCAGTTAGGTATGCAAATTGATTACAACCTTGAATCACAAAGCGACGAAGAGAAGATAAGCCACACAGCCCATTCATTGGCAAAGAATTTAATCTTCCACAATCAGCTATGTGTAAAACCTCCAGAGAAGT
The DNA here is from genome assembly GCF_000495115.2 of Populus euphratica. Classification (NCBI taxonomy): domain Eukaryota; kingdom Viridiplantae; phylum Streptophyta; class Magnoliopsida; order Malpighiales; family Salicaceae; genus Populus; species Populus euphratica. The sequence goes on from NW_011499922.1 coordinate 251,824, forward strand.
GAGGTTCCGAAGACCTTCCTCTGGCAAGCTTTCAAGTTCATCACACCACTGAATCGACAAGCTTTTAAGAGCAGAAAGGTTATCTAATACCTTATTTGACAAAGATTGTAGATTTTGCAGATAAAAAATTCGTAAATCCTCAAGGAGTGTATGATTTTGCAATAACCCATCGGGAAGCTCCCTCACGTTGGGAATCCATGAAATATGAAGAGAAGTGATAGAAGCGAGATTCCGAACTGACATCAGTAATGAAACATTCCCTCCCTGGATATCTAATTTTTTGATAGAGGGTATAGTTGGTATTTCGTTCAACACAGGGCAGTCAACTATGTTCAATTCTCGAAGGCGAGGAAAAGTACACGCAGCCCATTGCTCTAATCTCTCCATTGAATCGAAAGTCAGCGTCTCCAAAGATGGGAATGGATCTTGCTCATCTCCATACACATTGTTGTCAATACACTTGACACCATCCATTGCATGTAACTTAAGATTCTTGAGGAACTGCAGTTTCCCGAACGGTGGAAGTTGTTCACAGTTATGACATGCTTTTAGCTCCATCTCCACTAGATTTGGTAGCATCAAGTTCAAGTTCATCATCCAATTATTTGGAAATTTTGAACCACCATATCCAACTAACCTCAACTTCTTCAGATTTGAATGAGGCTGAAGTCCTTCAAGGACCTCCTGCTCATTATTTGGTAGTGAGCGCATAATGTAAGCTCCATTCACTTGCCATGATAATGTCAATGATAGAAGAGCTGCCTTCAACTTCAAATTGGCAGTTCTGGCATCTGTTGAATTCTTAACATTATCAAGATCTGTGATACTCAATTCACCAGCAAGATTATTCAGCCTTTCCAGCTCCCCTATGAAACGACCATCCTCCTTGCCCACAATGAACAAGGTAAGTTTTCGCAGGCATATCAATTGCCCCATTCCACAAGGCATAAATCGAAGTGAATGGCAACCCGTGATGTCAAGATATACGAGACTTTTCATCTGCTTCATACCTTTCGGTAATTGGATGAGTTCTCTGCAATCTCTCAGATGTAGTGTCTGGAGGTTTTGGAGAGAGGTTATACATTCAGGCAGTGTTATGATCCAGGAGCCTGACACATCTAGATACCTTAGATGTTTCAAATCACAAATTGACTTTGGCAATTTCTTCACCCGGACGTTTCTTAAACTCAAGGCTCGATGTTTTTTACTAGAAGAATACATATTAAGGCTCTTTCCCCATCGCTTTTGAATCCAATCATAATCCACCAAAAGACATGAGCGCAGTGAATGGACATTGAGAAGTTTTTCTTCCGGAGGAGCTACTTGTCTGTGGTTAAAAGCTACATGACGAACAGTTTTAGGAATTTCCAACTCCTCATGGCCTTCGGTGTTAAAGCATTCTTGTACTGCAATGGATTGAGCAAGATCGTGCATAAGATCATGCATTTTACATGTTATGTTGCCAAATCCATCATCCTCGACCTCTTGCAGAAATGACCTTCCCGCTAGTTCATTGAATATCTCAATACCCATGACGTGCAAATCCATTTCTTTTTTGCAAGAAATAAAACCATTTGCCATCCACAAAGCAACCAACTCCTCCCTCCTCATCACTTGATCTTTTGGAAATATAGCGCAATACGCAAAGCATTGCTTCAAATGTGGTGATAGATTAGTGTAACTCAACCTCAAAGCAGGTAAAATCTTGCTTGCTTCTTCTCTTAGATCCCAAATCTCACTTTCTTTGACAGCTATCCACTGATCTTCATTATCTTTAAGCCGCATTAGGTTCCCGAGTGCCTTTATAGCTAAAGGAACACCACCACACTTCTTCACTATTGATACTCCAATGGCTTCCAGGTGTGTCCACTCCTCTGTCCTTCTCATCCAAAATGCAAGCCGTTGAAACAAATGCCAAGAATCTTCTTCAGACAATCTCCCCATTTGCTGGACAAAAGCTGTTGCCATTCTACGAGCAACCATCTCAATGCGCGTAGTTACTAACACAGCACTACCTTTAGCTCCGGACCTTAATACCTCTTTCAATTTATTCCACCTATCATCATAATCATCCCACACATCATCTAATACAAGCAAAAACTTTTTTCCAGTTAACTTTTGTTGGAGGCGTTGTTGCAAGGGATCCGATTCTTGAATATCACATGAAGCACCATCAATGGACTCTATGATGGCTCTTGTTAATCTTCTTACATCGAAATCAGTAGATACGCACACCCAGATCCTCAAACTGAAATGTTGTTTAACCCTTTTTTCATTGTAGACCATTTGTGAAAGTGTTGTTTTCCCGAGTCCCCCCATTCCCCATATAGCATAAATAGGGAGATTGTCTGCATTTGTGAGCAGGATGTTGACTAGTTCTTCTTTCTCCTTGCCTCTTCCATAAATTTCTGATTCATTCACGAGTGAGCTGGTAAGCCGCCAATCGTAGGTATCAGCTGCTGTGTCCCCAACTCGTGGTGTCAAATTGAACTTGTTTTTCTCATTGGCAATGGCATCCAGTTTTTCTCTCACATTTTTCAATTTAAGCGCCATTTTCAATCGAAAAACTAGTGGATTATGACCAAAAGAAAAGAAGGATCTTACTCGATTTTTGAGATCTCTTCGCTGCAGAAGCCACTGAGCTTCAATTGCAAACTCATCCAGTACATCATCAACAACATAAGCTGCATCCTTGAGGTCGCTGAGCCACACCTTGATAGGCTCACTCTTCCACTGCTTCTCCTCTGCATCTTGCAGCACAGCTTGAATGGTTCTAAACGTGCGCTTGAGATTTTCAAGCTCGGTCCTTAGGCCCCCTGCAAGTCCAAGCTCTTGAAGAATTGGGGAACTCAAGTTCCCCATGATTGTACTCGCGAGAGCAGAAAGAATTGCATCCGCCATAGATTGTTGAGAAGAAGTAGAAAAGGTGCAAGGAAAACTAAAAGCAGGGGATGTGAGCAAGAAATGGTAAGTAAATATGAGAAATGGAAAGGGTGAAAGTGTTTCGTGATGGGATTTACTTCTGCTATCGATCTCTTTTTATTACTGATTTTAGTGTGGTGGTTCAATTTTATCAAAATATTAAAACCGCAGTCTCTTTAACTATACTGATGAGGCTCCACTCGGTGCAGACTTGACTAGCCATGCCTGTCTGTATTAAAGCTTTGAAGTTTCTGAGAAGCACCACGCCTGTGATTTGAAGACAACATTCCACCTTGATTTTTCCGGCACTTGCCAACCCGCGTGCTGGTGTTGAATAAAATATAAAGTCTCTATCAAACTTGTATATTTAAAAAATAATAATTGAATATAATTTTTGCTAGTGTTGAAATCTATAACCATGGGTTCATGGAACACAGAAACGAGTTCTTAAATCATATTATGCCTTCAGGTTCTTTGACAATTGTAGATTAAAGTATCATTTTTACTTTAAGGGTGCGGGTGCTCAACGTAATAGGAAGAAAAATGAATAAATTTTTTATTTTTTTCCCCTTTGGTTTTACATTTCGGTTTGACTAAAAAATACATTATCAATCCTTGTATTTTTTTTTTTGGTTAATTTGGATTGTTTTAACAAGTACTACTACTAACAACATTATTTTGCTTGAGATTCTCATGGCTTCCACAGGATGGTGGTTTCTACAATCATGGAAGTCGCAACATATAGATCCATGTTTGAAGCAGGCCTTATGTCCTCATAATACCCCTTTCCTTCTTTCTCTATGTCACGGCCAACACAAATGGAAGCTTTGCGATTAGCAAAACCCTGTCAATCGGACAAGATGTAAAGAAACTAATGTAAGACATCTTATAATAAGAGAACTTAAGCACTAAGGAAATTGTTTCTTTTCCCTCTTACCCAATCGAAAGTACTAATATCCTCTGTTTCGTGCCTTCGTCCGGTAAGTCTCTGCTCAATCCCTTTCTCCATAAAATGCAATTTGTTCTTTATGCCTCAGACCAAGCTTTTCAATTGCTTTCTTGATGACTTCATAGCCTCCTTCATTTCTCATAGACATAGCACTGAAAATATGAAGAATTTTCAAGTATAAAATAAAAAAAAATATCAAGTGTGGAATAAAGAAGCAAATAAATTAAGCTTCAATCAACGATACAAATTCGAACCTGTAATTTTTGTGTGCTCCCCCTCCTTTCCAATCTTCTTGACAAAACAGAAGTCCGATTTCCTGAGAGCTCAGACGATAAAAGTACTGAAAACATGCACATTGGCAGCATCCAGTAGGGTACGATGAAATAAAAATTGACCTGAATTGGCTTAGGATCGAATGAAAGCACAACACCAGCAACCTCAGTTATCCTCTGTTAACATAAATATAGACATTTCAGAAAACAATAGAAATTGGAATAGTTCTACCATCTTCTGTATTCAAGTACCTCCAGTATGTAACGAGCTGCAGCCCGTAATTCATCTCCAACAGAGATACCGAATGAAGGGCCAGCTTGAAATTTCCACTGCATGAAAATGAAGATGGTTTAACATTGTAAAACAGAACAAGATTAGAATGGTTCTAAACTAGAACTGTAAGATCAAAATGGTGAAGGGATATGCTCGTTCTTTTACTTTACCTCGCCCGACATCACTTCTCCGTTCATACCACCAATTTTCATACCGGCATGCCGTCTACTGTGCATCAACAATGCCGAAGGCCTCGTCAACACCAACACCACAGTAGTATGGTCCCCGAGGACCAGGATAACCACCAAGAGACCAACCAATGGGCCATTTAACATCGTTCTGCAGCTAGATCTTTCTTGCTCAAGGTCATTCCTGGTTTTTTTATCAGATTTCTCATTAATCATAATTATAAAACACTTTGCAGTTATCTTATAAGAAAAGAGAACGAAGAAAGCAAGGGTGGATTAGGATAAAAAATAAAATAAAATACCATAGCCCTTCAGCAACAACTTCTGGAGTTTAAGCTTCACATATGACCAATCCAATAAACATCAACATCGGAGAGAATGACTTCACGCTATATCAAGTGGAAAGATATAAGGGAACAAAATTGCAGTCACAAGGATGGTATTGCCCCTCTTAAACGGATCTCTGAAAATAGATTGTGGCCTGTTTCATTAAATAAAGGAGGTGTGAGTTCAAAAATATTTAAAAATTAACAAAAAGAAAGCAACATAAAAAAAACTAAAACAGATTTGGAATTCACTGCCCACACAGACTAAAAGAGGTGTGTGTTTATTATTTTAACATTAAAAAACTCATTTACATTATTTTCGGGATTCCAATTGTAATTGGACATCTCTTTCATTATTAATTTGATTAGGACCTAGAACGTGTGTGTGTGTGTATACAGTGTAATGACTTTGATGCCCTTGATATGCAATAAAAATGACTTCAATTGAGGGGTAATTTTAATTTTTCAATTACAAAAACATAATGAATTAACTTTATTGCCCTTTAAAACAAACATATTTTAACTATGGTCTTAAGGTTACTCGTATTTTCTTTTTGGTCTTTTGGTAATCATAAGGTCAAGACAAGGGCGGGTCTGTTTTCTACTTTCCAAATGAACAGTTTATTTACTTAATTACCTCTCAAGTCAAGATTTTTTAAACTAGCGTTAAAGGGTTTATTTGTCTTTTCAGTTTAGATATTTTGTAATTTTGGGTTAAGAGATGGGCAATTTGATATTTAAAAAATAATATTTAAAGAAGAATTATAGATAGTGCATTTTATTCACGGGTGGCACGTGCAGAGAAGATGAAATTGCTTATTCCTCAAAGATAGTGTTAGAAAGATGACAACATTTTTTTTTTTAATCTTTATACGCTTTGTATTCTTTTTTTTTTAAGATTTTTTAAAAATTATAACTATCTTGTGCATGGTTGTAGGCCGATTAGCATAAACCTCGTTTGAGTTTTTTTTTTTTTTTGTATTCTCAATTTATTTTTATAACACCTTTGTTAGTATTCTCAATTTTTTGAGATGAAATGTATTTTTTCTATTCAATTTATTTTTATAACACCTTTGTTAGATTGAAATGTATTTTTTCTGTTTTTTATTAATATTTTTTTTTATCTTTGTACGCTTTGTATTCTTTTTTTTTTTTTAAGGTTTTCTAAAAACATCATAACTACCTCTCGTCAATACAAAGCGAACAATATGTCGCTCCAAACGTCATCACATATGACTGATTTTGGTTACTAGATGATCTTGTATGTGCTAACACATGAATTACACACGTCAACAGTTTTTTATAGTATTTATTTTTAAAAATTACCAAACAACCCCTAGGTTAACCTAAAAATAAAAAAAAAATAACAAACCCCCCCTTTGGAACTATATTTATAAATTTTTTTATTTTAAAGACAATTCTGTCACTTCACCATTCTTAAAATTAAAATAAAAAGATATTTAAGTTGTAAAGAGAGGATTCATCACCCTAGATGAATTAAAAAATATATATTTTATCTGTTTTCAAATAATATTGACTGAGAAATTCTTAATTAAGGTGGAATGAAATTTGAAAAGAGTTTAAAATCTTATTTAAACAATCAATGACTATTATATAGAGAATAAACATGATTTAACATAATAAACATACTCCATGCTTTAATGTTAAATTAAAACATTATTGATGAAATGATATTAATTATACTGAAAAACTATTCATTAAAAGGTTAAGTCAAATCACTAATGATTTTTTTAATATTTAGAAAATCAAGACACTTTAATAGATGATACACCTTGTTTTCAAATATAAATTAATCAATTATTGAATTAATAGTAAATTAAATTATTTTATTTAATTATTTTTATTTAATTATAATTTATATTTGCACTAATATATTAGAAACTTAATAGTTCACACACATTAAAAATCATTAGGTAAAAATTAAACTGAAATAATTTAATTAAGTATAACTTGACTAAAATATATTTTAGAAATTAACAACTAGAATATAATTAATATAAAGATTATATTTCTAGATCTAGAAAAATCAAGTAGGAACTTGATTAGGTTGATTTCTAAAATTATCCTAAATTAATATATAAATATTATTCAAGAAGCAAATTGATATTTTATCAATTATAAAGCTTCTCAAATTTTCCTATAAATAGTAAATTATACCTTTTATTTAGTGTAGTTATCTGTTAGATAAAAAAAACCTATGTAAACATAATATTAGAACTAACACTCTAAACATAACAATCTTTCTTTTTTATATAGAGATTTATGAGATTTTTTACGGATAGTTCATGTGAATTATCATTAAAAACTAAACAATTAAACAGCTTGTAATTTACAACAATCCAATCTTTAAAAAATTATTTAAAACTAAAAAAAATTATATCTTTAAATAATAAATTTCTAAACTCTAGATTTATCAGATTTTAGAAACTACCGTATAACTTTATTTTTTAGTTTTCACTGCTTGTATAATATTCAAAAAAAAACTAACTTCACAAAAAGTGTAGTCCATCTAATTTTAATGCACCACTATACTCCTCACCATCGGCCCTCTTGAAATGTTCATCTCTTTCAACCTTCTCTTTCTCCATCTACATTTTTGCAACATTCGACTTGTTTTGGTTATGCTGAGAAGGTGCATCAGGGTTTTAGGCCAAATGGGTCAAAATCTCCTCTTTTTTCACGGTATAACTGTCTGACTTTGAAGACCACATTAATGATCAATTCCTTGATTCCATCTCGTCTACGTATCAGCTGTTGCCAAAAGTAAAATCACATACGGGAAACAACCTACTGGTAATGTAGGCATAAAAGGCCACAAACTAAGGGCTATTTATTTTTCAAACATATCAAAAGCAACCAGAAAGTTTAGTAACATTTCCCTTGCCTATTTTTAGAAGTCAAATTCGAAACCAGAAACAGAAAGCTTATTGGTTTTTTTTTTTAATAAAGACATGAAAAGCCAACAGTCCATTGTCGAAATACCTCAAAACCAAAGTGGTTGACAAAAATGATAACAATGAATTCATAAGCTTGATTGTATTCAAACCCAATCAAGTACTCTGTTTCCAGAAACTGCGAAGGATACCAAACCCCTTACTTTTTGACGAAGGCAACCCCATCCTATGAAAATAACCAGTATTGAATGTAGAATCTAGACTGCAGAGACAATCAGCAAGTGGGAACAGGATCACTACACTAACAGGAAAAAATGTTTCTGCTTTTAGTTCAAGGATCAAACTTGAAATTTCATATTCCATTAAAAATTATAAATTTGCTCTTTGCTTTCAACAACGTAAATAGAACAAGAAAATCCCTAGTATCTAAAGATACAATCTATGATGGTAACTGCAAGTAATCATAGAAACCATATCCTGTGCATTTGTAAGGCTCAGCAACTTATACCACTGGATTTGAATTATGGTTGAAACAGAAACACTACTATGTAATATATTAATTACGAGGGCAATAAATCCAATCCTGGTCAGTTCCAACAACCAGGCCCAAATACTACCTAGAGACTGCATCAGCATTGAAGTCAGAATGAGCATTGTAGTAGTATTGCAGAGGTTCTGTAGCGTACCTTGGGCCAGTCTTCAGAGCTAAAATGTCTACATTTCTTTTCAAGACTTCAGCTTTTTATCTCCATTTTGTGGGAGGCTAGGAATTTTTTTAAGATCACTGCTAGAGGTGGCAACTATAGAAGTAACCATCTGGGGTGGTTTGGCAGTTGCTGGAACTTTAACAACCCCATTGCTAAAGGGTCCCTGTTGACTCCCTGTTCGAGTTCTGGTATTTGCTAAACCTGTGCTGGGTGGACCTTTTTCATTCCCCAGCTCAGTTCTGGCTAATGATGAACACTTCGTTTCTGTTTAAATTTCACAATATTTGAAGCAATTAAAAGATATAATTCACTAATTATAAGAACATAGATCACAACTATGAATTTGAAATTCATGGCACCTTACAGTGGTGCAGCTAAAGACAACCCTTGTAATCAGAAAGCCCAAACCATCACAATTGACTAACGGAAAAGGTAAGTTACATAACATGTGGCATATGTAATTACAAGCTGATTGCAGTTAATGGCACATCCACAGGGGTAAACCCTAAAGGCAAGTTACATAACTAGTAGCATATGTAATTACAGTAGCTGATTGTAGTTAATTGCACATCCACAGGAGTACACCCTAAAGGTTTGACCTTCCAACTCCAACTATGGAGGTCCTGAGTTCAAAACTTCAAAGCCAATGGAGAACATGTGTATGGTTTAAGGGGTGGAAAAGGGCTATTCCTATTGGAACCCTAGGCCCAATGCTCCTCCTAATGTAAGAAACAAATTCTAGCAAATGCAACTTTCTGATTGCAAAGAGGCTATTTGTCTTTTGGACACTATGAGAAAACAAGTATCTATAACTTCCATTAAGGTGATATATTTTCAAATTTAACAAAGTAACAATAAGAATTAAAAAGTAATGTTTATTTTGGAGAAATGTTTGATAAAATAGACAACTTAGCAATATGTATTAGGACATACTAGTTTCTTGTCATTAAACGTGAATATATCATCTAAAAATTCTAGACCTAGCATTTCCCTTTTCTAGAGCCATTAGTGTGTACAAATTTGGCAAAAGGAGAGGAACTTGCCTTTTATTTCCCCGAATGTGATGAGCCTATTAAGGCAATCTCGAAACTTCGTTAAAACAATTCTTTCTTGCTCTGCATGAGCCTCTGTCATGCCTTGTCCACAAGGCAGTTGTGAAGAACTGTCGTAGCCATGGCCCATCAACCCATTGGGGGAAGCAGCAGCCATAAAGATTGTATCTTGTTCATCGCACATCAATGCCAAAGTCCCAGGAGACATTGGCCTTCCTTTTGGCATATCAACACCATCTAAGCTGGAATCGTCAAGGCCTCCTTCATTAGCATGGTTTGCACTCGAACAATCATTAGAAACAATTTTATCAGCATCAAATTCCTTCTGGCTCTGCAACCTTTCTTGGGTAGATGAAGCAAGAAAAGTGTCTCTTTGATCTTCTACTTGCTTTTTCATTGAATTTCTTTGGTCTGGACATACAAGAATTTCAAAGGAAAGCCCAATCATTAGATATTGGTTCAGTGCTCACATTTCTTGTTTCATAACATGTCAACATTCTCAAAGATCACCCATTTGTCAGACCAGCTATAGCTCTGCACAATTCAGTGTTTATTTTTCAAGAATAGAATAAGGCTACAGAGCATTAACATATTTACAATGGACAAGTAGTTGCACTTTTTTGTATATCTAATTAGTTAGGAGTGCTTGGTTTACCATAAAAAATTTGCAAATAGTAACAAATATGAAGCTGACTGCTTCTCACATGGTGGAGGAAATGTAATAAACTACATCAAGTCCCAGCCCCTCCTGTAGCAAACCAACTTTTTGAAAATCTCAGACATAGAGGTTTAACAAGCTAACCCTGGGAACATAGCTCAAAAATATGAGCAGTAGCAAACCAAACTGGACACAGAAATCACAGATAATCCAGTCAGTTTTGAAAATACACATTCAGAAGAAAGTTGCCGGCTTGAAAAGAGCAGAATATTAAGGACAGGGAAAAGAAAATATAAAAAAGTGCAGACATGCATGGCCACAAGCATCTCATAAAACTTTTGGAGACCAAGAAGGGATGGAGCATGGGAACAGAACACTTGTCACATGGAGTATTGAGTGGAAAGCAGACATGGAAGATATCTTCTGTTGCAGGTGAATAATGGAGCAACCTGCACGAGAATTTGTTGGGGGGGTGTTGACAGCTTTGAAGCATGATCTGGGAAATTCTATCGCTGACTTGCTAGAGAAGGGTCAGAAAGCTGAATGCATGCAGCTCAGCCAAACTAAGGGATACACTTGTTAGAACAAGTCAGCAGTTGGAAAATATAATCAAGATTTCTAATAAATAAAGCATGGAAAACAAATTTGAGCTATTCTGATACTCAAATCAAAGGAAGATCATGCAAATGAACAAAGGCAATATAAAGCATAAAAGTACATGTTGTACTTAAACATTCTGAACCAGTGGCTTGAATATGTTGAAGCTGTTTGTGGTATGTCGAAAAACAAGTGGATTATGTTTGCTGGAAAAGAAGGATCTTACTCGATTATTGAGATCTCTTCGCTGCAGAAGCCACTTAGCTTCAATTACAAACTCATCAAGTACATCATCAACAACATAAGCTGCATCCTTGAGGTCGCTGAGCCACACCTTGATAGGCTCACTCTTCCACTGCTTCTTCTCTGCATCTTGCAGCACGCCTTGAATGGTTCTAAACGTGCGCTTGATATTTTCAAGCTCAGTCTCTAGGCCCCCAGCAAGTCCATGCTCTCGAAGAAATAAGGAATTCAAGTTCCCCACGATTGTACTCACGAGAGCAGAAACAATAGCATCAGCCATAGCTTGTTTTGGAATGGAAAAGAAGAAGTAGAAAAGGTGCAAGGAAAACTAAAAGCAGGGGAGGTGAGCAAGAAATGGCAAGTAAATATTGAGAAGACAGAGCAGTATGAGATGAAAAATGGTAAAGGCAAACAGCAGTCTCTGGTTATATTGATTAGGCTCCACACGGTGCAGGATTGACTTGGCTATGCCTATAATAGTATAATAAAGCAATTGAAGTTTCAGAGAAGGAACATGGCTGTGATTTCAAGCAACTTTTGTCAATTATTGCATGCCTTTTCCTGTTTGAAACCTGGACCTCCTGAGAATCCTTCCTATTTTTGTAACAGAAACGTGATTAACGCTTTTGGCTGTGAATTCTCAAGGGTATTTTTCTTTTCAATGTATTCTCCATTTGCTAGACACAGTGCAAAAAGTTTTTGATAAATGTGTTTTAATCCTCGGTGAGAGTTCATTTATTCTTAATTAAAAAAATAATGAAAAAACTATTACAATTTTTAATGAGTTAATCTATCAAAACATATAATTTGAATTATAAAATTAAACATATAATTTGGTATAACTTCATGTAAACAAAGCCAAATAAATTATGAAATATAATATTTAATTAATTTAATATTGAATCATAAAATTAAAAAAAATTAAAAAAATTGAGATAATCAAGCAACCCTTGATCTAGATTATAAAACCATGATAACTCATAGAAAAAAATAAAAACAAATTATGAAGCACAATTCTCAATCAAATCAAAATTAAAGAATTAATTTTAAAAAAAATCTTGATTCAAATTGGGTTAACTTGTTAAGCCTAAATTATGAAACCGAGATAATTCTATAGAAATTTAAAAAAATTATAAATTCAAATTTTCAATTTGGATAATAAAATTGAAAAAAATTAATTAAAAAAAAATAAAACCTAAAAAATTCAAATCAAATTGGCTAACCTGTAAAACTTATGATCTAGATTATGAGACAATGATAACTCTATATAAATTAAATAGAAAAAATCAAATCAAATCAAATTCTTAATTAACTCAATATTGAAAAAAAAGAGTTAAATTTTTTTTTTTAAAAAAATAAAAAAATAAAGTAAATTCGTGTTAACTTGTGAGAAGCTAAATCATAAAACTATAAAAATTTTATAAAAAATAAATTAAAATAAAATATAAAGTTTAATACCTATTAAATTTAATATTAAAAAATAAAATTTTAAAAAATAAAAATAAAATAAGAAATCTCGCACAGAAAATTGTGAAAATTCAAAGCATTTCAATGTTAATTACAATAGGGTAATGCTCATACCTTTTAGTAAATTTAAAGGATCAAATTATAAAATGGTAACACGTGTCACATTTCATTGTATATTGCTATAATAAATTATCAAGGTTTTTTAATATATGTTAATAATAATTATTAAATGGATGTAGGGTAAATTTATCACTTGCATTTTAAACAAAATTATAATTCAATACCTCTAATTTGATAATCAATTTTATAATTTATTGGTTTCTTTTATTGTATGATGTTTCTAAGTTTACTAACAAATATTTAAAATGTTTTTGGATCCCCATTTTATCCCTTTGTCCCATCACCTATATAATTTTATTGTGTTGTCTTCTCTAATGGTACAAAATAATAGGATAAAATGCAAAAGTCATTTTAAATAAAGATATTTTTTCGGCAATAATATGTATATACACAACTTTTCTAACATGTTTTTATATTTAAAAAAATATAAATAAAAACATCTTTTAATAGTTCCAGGTAATTTTTTTATGCACAGTGGACGTTAGGTATGTAATAATAGGATCAAATATAAAAATTATTTTAAATACAGATATTTTTATGCACAAGTGGACGTCAGGTATGTAAACTGGTAATTTGAACCTATATATTTGCCGATGTTAGCTGGTTTTTCTGTCATTCTAACTGTTGAAACAAGCCCTCATTTCAATGTTAGCTGGTTTTTCTTCGTGGACTTTCTCAGGCTTCCTATTGGTTGGATCCCATCTAATCTTTAGACCACAAGGATGCGTTGGAAACCTTGGACTCCAAGGGTGAGTCATCTCCGCGTGGCTATTGAGGATGAGGACTAGGTGTTCTTTAGTTTTTGTGTTTTAAAAATAATTTTAAAAAATTAAATTTAAATTTATTTTTTATTAATTTTAAATTAATATATTTTTAGTGTTTTTAATTATTTTAATATGTTAATATAAAAATAATTTTTAAAAAATAAAAAAATATTATTAACATATATTTTAAAATAATAACCTATTTGAAATGTAATAACAACCACGATTCTAATATTAAAAATATATTAGAATACCTAACCCAATCCTAGCCGTTGATTGTTTGTCTTCTGGATTCCTACTCTATCTATCTAGCTATCTACCTGATGTAGCTGGATCTAATTCTGAGACAGAGCTCAAAATATTAAAAACTATTTAAAAAAGAAAGAAAACTTATTTTTATTTATTTATATTTAAATAAATAAACATTTAAAATTAACTAATTACTTATTTTTTAAATAATTTTTTATATTAAAAATATATATAAATAATATTTTTTATTTTTAAATAATATAAAAGCAAGTAACGCTTACATTTATATATTCTAAAAAAGCCATACCCAACGAGCTGCTTCAAATAATCTGGTCACCATCAACCTCCAACATCTCACAGAAAAAGAACTAGGCATAAAACAAGCCCCGTGACTTACATAAAAATATATTTCAGCTTCCATCGCCCAGAAACCTCCCTCCGTCCCGCATTTTTTATGGTTTAATTCTATAATAAACTTCAAGCTATTAAGACAATATTGAATTTATATTTAAACTATTTTTATATCAATTTCATTCCTAAACTATTTTAATTATAATCATTCCTGAATTAGAGTCATCAGATCATATGTTGCTACAATGCAATATTCCTATGGGCAAAATTTATTTCGTGGTGCCGGTGAGGTGTCTTTTGGAGTGTTCCTGTAGAAATTTGAAGCAGAGTAATGAAGAGACGAGAGACAGTGCAGTAGCGAAACAGAGTTATTCATTCACACCTCTTCCTCATGCTGTACGTATGTATATATAGAGTGGGAAAACTTGCAGCAAGGAAAGACAATCTTGTGTATATTTTCACTCATGATTATTGCTAAGATTATATACTAATAATAAATACACAATCATATCTAAACTAAATAATAAATAAGTTATACTAGGTAATGATATAATATTGAAGATCTTCAGAATCGCTTCAGCATCTTCAATAGTTCCAAACACACCTTGATGAGCTGCTGTCAATGGTTAGGTTTCAGAGAACGACATGGCAACTCCTGTTATATGGGTTTTGCTTGGAGTATCCGGTTAACCGGAAATAATTTGGTTTTCAATGATATACAACGAAATATGAAGTCATGCTTCTCTTTAACCCTCCACTGGCTGTCCGCATGGTTACAGAATTACTGTGAAGAGCATTTCAATCGCTGCATTCACCAAGTTGATTGGTTCTCATTTTTCCTTTGTAGTGGTAGAAGACATCTATAGACGAAAGCAGCCATTTCTCTCCATGGATGCTATATACTTCATCCAACCAACAAAAGAGAAGTAATATATTTTTCTCTGCACA
>NW_011499922.1:267812-300940 GCF_000495115.2 Populus euphratica
TTAAATTTATAATTATTAAAAAATAAATACAAATAGTTATTCTATCCTGAATTCCTGTGACCCTACTCTTGTTTACAGACAATGCTGGCTGGCGGTGTTAAATCAATCGTATGTTTTTTTTACAGTAAAGGAGGCCGGTGTTCTTACTATTAGGGTTTTTTTTTTAATTATAAATTAAAGATCATTAATGGAATCTACTATGGAAAGAATATTCCGTTAGCAATTCTAATTTTTAAGATTATTTTTATTCCGAAAGCAATTTTTAATGCTAGCAAAATATTCCATTAATATTTTTATTGGTATTAGAAATCATTAACGGGATAAAAAAAAAAATTAATGAGTAACTTTTTAAAAATAATATTTTATTAGTTAGAAATCATTAACCCGTTGCTCATAATAAAACCAATGAGCAACGGGGTAAAAAAGCTGTTAACGAGCAACTTTCAAAAGATGATATTCCATAAGCAATTCCATCAATAATTTCTAATAATAACAAAATTCTCTCTAGATACTGATAGAATACTCTTTTAGCATTCCTTAATTTTCTGCTAGTGTTTAACGTAAATAACTTCCTTTTGTTTTTCAATTAAACAAATTATCATACTTTAAATTGCATACTCATATATTTTTTTACTTAATTAACTTATGAGTTATTGCATCAATGAGAACTAAATACCACTGTCTTGTAAAAAAAAATAGGTTGCAGTTGAAAAATAATTTATTTCCATTTTAATTTTGTATTTTTGGAAAAAAATTTAGGTTTTTTTGGGCTAATAAATTATTTTTTTAATTTTTAAGGGTGTTTATTAGATTTTTTTTGTGAAAATCAGGAAAATAAATTTTTAGATAAAAAAATCAACTCAATTTTTATTCTATTTTACTAGAATTTAGATGTTGAGGCGATGCATCATTTGTTTCTTAAAATAAATTAAAAAAATAAAAATTAAAAATCTTAAGATGCACGGGTATACACTAGCAGACTCACATATTTACATTTATTTTTAAAGTTCAATTATGTATCCGATCATTTTGGTGTGATTTCTTATATTTTAATTAATCGAATATTTATTAGATATATTATTTTATTAGATTTTTAAAGTGATTAAGTATATATTTAGATTTTATTTTAGTTATATGTCCATTTTTTTTTATCAGGTATTCGAATGACATTATACTTTTTTTTATTGTATTACCAAGTATTATTTTTCATAAAACCTATCATATTTTTTTTTCTTAAACAAAATTAATATGTTGCTTTATTATCAGATTTTATTTTTTTATCATATAATTAAATAAAATTATTAAATTTAATTAAGTTTATGACTTGAATCGCTAATTTAATATATTAATCCGGGTTAGATAGTTTCGATCAGAAATATCCTTGATTCAATATTAAAAAAGAAAAGACATCATCTTTAAATTTTTATTAATTAATCGTTTAACCCACTTTCAAACCCATGAAGTCAATTGAGTTATATTATATTAATGTGTATATAATTATATGAGAAATTATAGCTAGATAAATAGTTGGGTTGAGAGATTTTTAAGTTGAGTCATGCGAGCTCAATTTAATAATATTATCAAAAAGTTCTTCTTGGTAATATTTGAATATTACATTATTTTTATATTTTTTTAATATATTTTTGTCTAAGTTATCAAGATGTTTTTTCTTTTATAATTCAAAATTTTAAAAGATAAAGTGTTGTTTAAGTATTAAATATTCTGATAAAGATTTTTTTTCAAAAAAAATGTGCATGTCGGTATATTGTTTCCTTATTTTAAATCATTCAATTTAGATATGTATTCTAATTTCTTTTAATTTTTATTAAATGAAAGACATACAACAAAAAGTTAATTTTTTTAATGAAATTAAAAATATTTATAAAAAAGGAAATATAATAGAAAATTAGTTTGTTTTTTAAAAAAATTAAATTATTATTTTTTATAAAACGATAAAAGTACTGAAAGCATGCACACTGGCAGCATCCAGTAGGGTAGATGAAATAAAAATTGACCTGAATTGGCTAAGGATCGAATGAATGCACAACTCCAGCAACCTCAGTAATCCTGTGTTAACATAAATATAGACATTTCAGAAAACAATAGAAATTGGAATAGTTCTACCATCTTCTGTATTCAAGTACCTCCAGTATGTAACGAGCTGCAGCCCGTAATTCATCTCCAACAGAGATACCGAATGAAGGGCCAGCTTGAAATTTCCACTGCATGAAAATGAAGATGGTTTAACATTGTAAAACAGAACAAGATGAGAATGGTTCTAAACTAGAACTGTAAGATCAAAATGGTAGAAGGGATATGCTCGTTCTTTTACTTCACCTCGCCCGACATCACTTCTCCGTTCGTACCACTAATGTTCATGCCGGCATGCCGTCTACTGTGCATCAACAATGCCGAAGGCCTCGTCAACACCAACACCACAGTAGTATGGTCCCCGAGGACCAGGATAACCACCAAGAGACCAACCAATGGGCCATTTAACATCGTTCTGCAGCTAGATCTTTCTTGCTCAAGGTCATTCCTGGTTTTTTATCAGATTTCTCATTAATCATAATTATAAAACACTTTGCAGTTATCTTATAAGAAAAGAGAACGAAGAAAGCAAGGGTGGATTAGGATAAAAAATAAAATAAAATACCATAGCCCTTCAGCAACAACTTCTGGAGTTTAAGCTTCACATATGACCAATCCAATAAACATCAACATCGGAGAGAATGACTTCACGCTATATCAAGTGGAAAGATATAAGGGAACAAAATTGCAGTCACAAGGATGGTATTGCCCCTCTTAAACGGATCTCTGAAAATAGATTGTGGCCTGTTTCATTAAATAAAGGAGGTGTGAGTTCAAAAATATTTAAAAATTAACAAAAAGAAAGCAACATAGAAAAAACTAAAACAGATTTGGAATTCACTGCGCACACAGACTAAAAGAGGTGTGTGTAAAGAAAAAAAAAAAAAAAAAAAAAAACTAAAACAGATTTGGAATTCACTGCACACACAGACTAAAAGAGGTGTGTATTTATTATTTTAACCTTAAAAAACTCATTTACATTATTTTCGGGATTCCAATTGTAATCGGACATCTCTTTCATTATTAATTTGATTAGGATCTAGAACGTGTGTGTGTATAGTGTAATGACTTTGATGCTCTCGATATGCAATAAAAATGGCTTCAATTGAGGTGTAATTTTTAATTTTTAATTAAAAAAAGATAATTAACTACTAATAATTTTTGTAATATTTAAAAAATTAAGACACTTTAATAGATGATACACCTTATTTTCAAATATAAATTAATTAATTATTGAATTGATAATAAATTAAATTATTTAATTAATTTATTTTTATTTAATTATAAATTACATTTGGAACAACATATTAGAAACTTAATACGTTACATACATTAAAAAATTTTAAATAAAATTCAAACTAGGATAATTTAATTAAGTATAATTTGATTAAAATATATTTTAAAAATTAAAGACTAGGATATAAATAATACAAGAATTATATTTTTAGACCTCAAAAAATCAAATAAATACTTGATTAAGTTAATATTATTTTTAATATTTTCTTGAATTGATATACAGATATTATTCAAGGAACAAACATAATTTTGAATTATTTTTAAAAAAAGATTGTTTTTATAGAAATAAAATAAAATAGATAAAAGGCAATCGAATGAATATTTTTCCATAAAATGGAGTTTATTTACTTAATTACCTCTCAAGTTAAGATTTTTTAAACTAGCGTTAAAGGGTTTATTTGTTTTTTTAATTTAGATATTTTGTAATTGTGGGTTAAGACATGGGTAATTTGATATTTAAAAAATAATATTTAAAGAAGAATTATAGATAGTGCATTTTATTCACGGGTGGCACGTGCAGAGAAGATGAAATTGCTTATTCATTAAAGATAGTGTTAGAAAGATGAAAACATTTTATTTTTTTAAAACTTTATACGCTTTGTATTTTTTTTTTAAGGTTTTTTAAAATTTATAACTATCTTGTGCATGGTTGTACACCGATTAGCATGCTCAGGTTGTTTGAGGTTTTTTTTTATTTTTAATTTATTTTTATAACACCTTTATTAGATTGAAATGTATTTTTTTGTTTTTTATTAATGTTTTTTTTATCTTTGTACGCTTGGTATTCCCTTTTTCTTTTTTTAAGGTTTTCTAAAAATATTATAACTACTTCTTGTCAATACAAAGCAGACAATACGTCACCCAAAACTTCATTATAGATGATTGATTTTGGTCATGGAACGATCTTCTATGCGCTAACACTTGAATTACACATGTTAATAGTTTTTATTTTTTAAAATTACCAAACAACCCTTAGGTCAACCAAAAATTAAAAAAAATAACAAAACCCCTCCTTTGGAACTGTATTTATCAATTTTTTTATTCTAAAGACAATTCTGTCACTTTACTATTTTTAAAATTAAAATAAAAAAAATATTTAAGTTGTAAAGAGAGGATTCATCATCCTAAATAAATTAAAAATATATATATTTTATCTATTCTCAAATAGTATTAACTGAAAAAATTTTAATTAAGGTGAAATAAAATTTAAAAAGAATTTAAAATCTTATTTAAACGATAAATGATTATTATATAGAGAATAAACATGATTTAATATGACAAACATACTTCATACTTTAATGTTAAATCAAAATATTATTGATGAAATGATATTAATTACATAGAGAAACTAGTCACTAAAAGATTAAGTCAAACCACTAATGATTTTTTTAATATTTAAAAAATCAAGATATTTTAATAGATGATACATCTTGTTTTCAAATATAAATTAATCAATTATTTAATTAATAGTTGATTTTCTTATACAAGTTTTTGTTTTGAAGTAACCAAAATAACTTAATTGGCTGTTTTATGAGAAGTTTTGAGAATTACGTCTCTCTAATTTCCTTAATTTTATGCTCTTTTTTATATATATGACTAAGTATTACAGTAGTGTTAAGGAAAAATACTACTAAAATATATATTTTATTCTCATTACAAATTTAAGTTGCATACCAACCTTAATCGATTCTAATGTCGGGAATATGAGCTATCTTAGGCCAGTCCTCTCCTAAATCTTTCTCACACCTTTTCTTCAAATTTGGACAGAGCCAAATGGATAGAGATTGGAGAGAAGTGAGATGTTGGATACTCTCTGGCAATGAATTCAGCTCTGGACATCCACAAAGCCGCAAATCCTCAAGTGCCGTCAGATGCCGCACTCCCTCTGATAGAGATGTGAATTTCTCACAATATCTAACAGATAAGCTGCGAAGAGAAGATAAGCCACACAGCCCATCCATTGGCAGACAATTTAATCTTCCACAAAACGCTATCACTAAAACCTCCAAGGAATTGAGGTTACGAAGACCTTCCTCTGGCAAGCTTTCAAGTTTCCCGCAAAACGAAATCCAGAAGCTTTTAAGAGCAGAAAGGTTATCTAATACCCTATTTGACAAAGACTCCAGATCTGGCATCTCCCAAATGTCTAAGCTTTCAAGGAGGGTATGATTTTGCAAAAACCCATCGGGAAGCTCCCTCGCATTTGGAATATATCCAATACAAAGAGAAGTGATAGAAGTGAGATTCCTAACTGACATCAGCGAATAAGCATTACATCCCCCGATGTCTAATTTTTTAAGGGAGGGTATAATTGGTATTTCGTTCAACAGAGGGCAGCGACATATCTTCAATTCTCGAAGGCGAGGAAATGTACACGCAGCCCATTGCTCTAATCCCTCCATTGAATAGAAAGTCAGCGTCTCCAAAGATGGGAATGGATTCTGCCCATCTCCATACACATTGCTGTCAATACTCTTCACACCATCCATTCCATTTAATACAAGACTCTTGAGCAACTGTAGTTTCCCCAATGGTGGAAGTTGTTCACAGTTGGGAAATGCTGATAGCTCCATCTCTACCAGATTTGGTAGCGTCATGTTGAAGTTCATCATCCAATTAGGAAATCTTGAACCTCCATATCCACATATCCTCAACTTCTTCAGATTTGAATGAGGTTGAAGCCCTTCAAGGACCTCCTCGTCATTTACCTGAATAACCCTCTTTCTTTCTTGCGGTGGCCCAAATGACCCAGGGATATAAAGGTAATATCCATTACCATGCCAAGAAAAAGTCAGTGATGAAAGAGCTGTCTTCAACTTCAAATTGGCACTTGTGGCATCTTTTAAATTCTTAACATTCACAAGATCTGCGATACTCAATTCACCAGCAAGATTATTCAGCCCTTCCAGCTCACTTATGCGACGACCATTCTCCCCACCCACAATGAACAGGGCAAGTTTTCGCAGGCATATCAATTGCCCCATTCCAGCTGGCATAAATCGAAGTGAAAAACAACCCGTTATGTCAAGATAGACAAGACTTTTCATGTGCTTCATACCTTTTGGTAATTGGATGAGTTTTTCGCAGCGTCTCAGATCTAGTGTCTGGAGGTTTTGGAGTGAGGTTGTACTTTCAGGCAGTGTTATGATACTGGAGTATGATACATCTAGATACCTTAGATGTTTCAAATCACAAATTGACTTTGGCAATTTCTCCACCAGGACTTTTCTTAAACTCAAGGCTCGATGTTTTGGAGTAGAAGAGCTCTCTCCCCAGCGCTTTTGAATCCAATCATAATCCACCGAAAGACAGGAGCGCAATGATTGAACATTGAGAAGTTTTTTTTCAAGAGATGTTACTCGTCTGCAGTTAAAAGCTACATGACGAACAGTATTAGGAATTTCCAACTCCCCATGGCCTTCGGTGTTATAGCATTCTTGTACTGCTATGGATTGTGCAAGATCATGCATAAGATCATGCATTTTACATGTTATGTTGCCAAATCCATCATCCTCGACCTCTTGCAGAAATGACCTTCCCACCAGTTCATTGAATATCTCAATGCCCATGACGTGCAAATCCATTTCTCTTCTGCAAGAAATAAAGCCATTTGCCATCCACAAAGCAATCAGCTCCTCCCTCCTCATCACCCGATCTTTTGGAAATATAGCGCAATACGCAAAGCATTGCTTCAAATGCGGTGATAGATTAGTGTAACTCAACCTCAAAGCAGGTAAGATCTCGGTTGCTTCTTCTCTTAGATCCCAAATCTCACTTTCTTTGACAGCGATCCACTGATCTTCATTATCTTTCAGCCGCATGAGGTTCCCGAGTGCCTTTATAGCTAAAGGAACACCACCACACTTCTTCACTATTGATATTCCAATGGCTTCCAGGCGTGCCCGCTCCTCTTTCCTTCTCATCACGAATGCAAGCTGTTGAAACAACTGCAAAGAATCTTCTTCAGACAATCTCCCCATGTGCATGACAAAAGCTGTTGCCATTCTAAGAGCAACCATCTCAATACGCGTAGTTACTATGACAGCACTACCTTTAGCGCCACACCTTAATACCTCCTTCATTTTATTCCACCTATCTCCATAATCATCCCACACATCATCCAATACAAGCAAAAACTTCTTTCCATTTAACTTCTGTTGGAGGAGTTGTTGCAAGGGATCCAATTCTTGAAGACCACAAGGGGAACTATCAATGGACTCTATGATGGCTCTTGTTAATCTGCTGAGATCGAAATCTGTAGATACACACACCCAGATCCTCAAATTGAATTGCCGTTTAACACTTTCTTCATTGAAGACCAGTTGAACAAGTGTTGTTTTACCCAACCCCCCCATCCCCCTTATAGCATGAATAGGGAGATCACCTGAAGTAGTGAGCAGCATGTTGATTAGTTCCTCTTTCTCCTTGCCTCTTCCATAAATTTCTGATTCATTCACCGAAGACCAAGTCTGACGCTGAACAAAACTATCTGCTTCCATCTCCATAGCCCCCTCTGTTAGGTGGAAATTTTGTCTCTCCTTGGCAATGGCAGCTAGTTTTTCTCTAACATTCTTCAATTTATGAGCCATCCTTTGTCGAAAAACTAGTGGATTATGACCAAAAGAAAAGAAGGATCTTGCTCGGTTTTTGAGATCTCTTCGCTGCAGAAGCCACTGAGCTTCAATTGCAAACTCATCCAGTACATCATCAACAACATAAGCTGCATCCTTGAGGTCGCTGAGCCACACCTTGATAGGCTCACTCTTCCACTGCTTCTCCTCTGCATCTCGCAGCACAGCTTGAATGGTTCTGAACGTGCGCTTGAGATTTTCAAGCTCGGTCGTTAGGCCCCCAGCAAGTCCAAGCTCTTGAAGAATTGGGGAATTCAAGTTCCCCATGATTGTGCTCGCGAGAGCAGAAAGAATTGCATCAGCCATAGCTTGGTTTCGAATGGAAATGAATTGGATGTTGACAAGAAGAAGTAGAAAAGCTGCAAGGATAACTAAAAGAAGGGGATGGGAGCAAGAAATGGTAAGTAAATATTGAGAAGACAAAGCAGAGCAGTTTGAGATGAGAAACGGAAAAGGTGAAAGTGTTTGGTGATGGGCTTTACCTGTGCTATTCTGTGAGCAATTGAAGATTCATAGAAGGAACATGGCTGTGACAGGACGAAATCTGTCAAATGAAAACGCAAGATTGGTTATGGAAAAGAGAAGTGCACAGGGACAAAATAATTGCTCACTCCCTGGAATAATCAAATATATTAGTCTATCTGGGACATGAATAGAGAAAGGTTATTATATTTTCAAATATTTGTGATTCTAGAGTGGTGGTTCAATTTTATCAAAATATTAAAATCGCTGTCTTTTAACTACACTGATTAGGCTCCACACGGTGCAGACTTGACTAACATTGAAGTTTCTGAGCAGCAACACGGCTGTGATTCGAAGACAACATCTCCACTTCCATTGATATAGACAAGAATGGATTCACAAGAAACAAACAAGTCATTCGACTCCCTCTTTCCACATAAGAAAGATGGAAATATATTTCCCCTTTAATAAAGAGCTAAAAGGGCACGGTAGAAATTGCCTCAACATATTGCGCAGGATAACTGTGGTCAAGATTATTGCAGGTTCAGAATCTAACGAACACTCTCTGCTTGAAACTTCTATCCTTTTCTAACGAGAATTTGGAAAAAATAAAATAAAATGGAATGGATTTAGTTTCCCAAAGAATAAGATGGTCCTGCTTGAACTTCTAAACATGGATTAAGGATCAGAATCTGACGAGGGAAACTTGAACATGATATAATGCATAATTTAACAAATGAATCTAATAACATAGTTGAGCCTTGAAGAGATTATTAAACAGACGAGTGTATAAACGAGGAATTTCCACAACCAGATGATATGAATTTCTACAAATATAGGCACACCCTAACTGTAATGTTTTGAATAAATAAGTAGGAAAATACAATAAAGCCCTTGGTGGCTTAAAGTGTAGGTATAAATGAATGAGGGGTAGTGTAGTAATTCAACAAAACTTGATAAATATAAATAGAAAGTAAAAAAAAAAAAACAAAATAAATGATCATGAGGGGTAGTGTAGTAATTCAACAAAACTTGATAAATATAAATAGAAAGTAAAAATAAAATAAAATAAGTGATCTGAAAGTTGAGAGAGAATCGGCAGGGGAGAGGAGGGAGAAAGGAGAAGAAGAGAAAAAGAAGGGAATTAGAAGAAAATAGAAAAGAGTTGAAGGAAATAAGTTTAAAGGTAAGATTATATATAAATATGTGTTGATTAAGTTTTAATTTTGGTTTTGATAAATGTTAGGGTTTTGAAAATTTGTGTTTTGGGTTTGATTGATGAATTAATTGAATTTTATGGGTTGATTGTTATGGGTAATGGATTATTTGGTGGATTTTGAGAGATTGAATTGAAAGATGATGATTTTGAGTTATGATTGTGTTTGAATGGTGAAATTATGTTAGAAATAAGGAAAGAACAGTGGGTTTATGTTGAAATTCTGGGTTGGAGGTTGAAGATGACGAAAATTCATCTAATCCTGATATTCTACCGGCAGGACGTCAGTAGGATTTTCTTCGGTGTTTGCTTTTGATTTCTGTTTGCTTTCGAGTCAGGTGAGTGGATAATTTTCCATATGCATGAGAAATATTATAAATATTTGATTTGTTAATATGAATTGAATCATGCTTCTTGGTAATATATTTGGTGACTAATATCCTTGTTATGATAAGCATGATCATTCGTTGAATCCGAATTCTTGATATGAACCCGTATGTATTTTGGATTGACTTATGAATTGATAGCTCCTCATTTGATTGATGTCATGAGTTGAGCCTTGAGATATTAAATCCTCGGGCACTCTCTGATCCTCAAAAGATTGAAGCAGTTAAGTAGTGGCTTAGGCCTACTTCAGCAACAGAGAGTATAAGTTTCTTAGGTTTAGCCGGCTATTATCGGAGGTTTGTGGAGAACTTTTCTTGGATTTTTGCACCATTGACTAAGTTATCACAGAAGAATGTTAAGTTTCAGTGGTCTGAAGCTTGTGAGAAAAGTTTTTTGGAGTTAAAAGAAAGATTGACTACAGCGCCTATTCTAGCATTACCATTAGGTTTTGGTGGTTACACAGTGTATTGTGATGCTTCGAGAGTGGGGTTAGGATGTGTTCTAATGCAGCATGGCAAGGTTATTGCCTATGCTTCACGGCAGTTGAAGAAGCATGAACAGAACTATCCTACACAGGATTTAGAGATGGCGGCTGTCATTTTTGCTTTGAAGATTTGGAGGCACTACTTATATGGTGAAACTTGTGAGATTTTTACAGATCACAAGAGTTTGAAATATATCTTTCAGCAAAGAGATCTAAACATGAGGCAGAGGAGATGGATGGAAGTGCTGAAGGATTATGATTGTACCATACATTACCACCCGGGTAAGGCAAATGTAGTTGCCGATGCTTTGAGTAGAAAATCATCAGGGAGCTTAGCTCATATTCAGGAGATACGAAGACCTCTGATTAAGGAGCTGCATGAGTTAGTGGATGAAGGAGTCAGATTTGATCTTAGTGAAGCTGGAGCAATGATTGCTCATTTTCAGGTTAAGTCAGATTTGTTTGATAAGATAAAAGCAGCTCAGAAGAATGATGAGTCACTACTCAGGATCAGAAATGAGGTTGAGCAGGGTAAGGCTGCAGGTTTTGTGATAGGTGATGATGATGTACTGAGATATAGAGATAGGCTTTGTGTACCTGATGTAGATGATCTGAGGAGAGAATTGATGGTAGAAGCACATCAGACAGTTTACACAATGCATCCAGGTTCCACCAAAATGTATAAAGACCTTAAGGTATGTTATTGGTGGAATAGGATGAAGGCTGATGTAGCAGACTTTGTTTCTAGGTGTTTGACCTGTCAGAGGGTAAAGGGTGAACACCAGAAACCTCCTGGATTGTTGCAACCATTGTTGATTCCAGAATGGAAGTGGGAAAGGATCACAATGGACTTTGTGACAGGATTGCCTAGGAGTCAGGAGGGTTATGATTCGATATGGGTGGGAAAGGAGCACAATGGACTTTGTGACAGGATTGCCTAGGAGTCAGGAGGGTTATGATTCGATATGGGTGATTGTTGATAGGTTGACAAAATCAGCCCATTTTCTGCCAGTTAAGATTACTAATCTGTAATTTATTATATTTTTAAGGGTCAAATTGTAACTTAATCCATTTGGAGGACCAAACTAAACTTATCATAAATCCATGAATATACTGAAATTCTGACCATAACCAATCCTCATTTCTGTCCAGATCATCTCATTATACTCCAGGGACCATTCTGGAATTTTATCAAATTTTTAGGGTTAAATGGTAATTTTTGTCAAATTGAAGGACCAAATTGAAAGTGTTAAAATTTCATAACTATACAGGAATTCTGCCCATAATTTATCTTTTGTTCTGTTCAGAATCTCGGAATATGCCCCAGGGACCAATCTGTAAATTTTCCAAAGTTTGGGGACTAAACTGTAATTTCCACAAATTATATCATGAAGTTGATTTTGTTATTAATACTGCGTTGAACTCTGATTGAGTTAGGATAAATTTGTATGTAAGTTTGGGTTCGCATAGGTACGGAACCTTGGAGGGGAACCTTGCCTATGTGCCGGTCATGGATCCGGAATTCGGGTCGTGACACTAACACATAAATTTACTTGGAGTCCCTATTTGTTTTATTATAGGCCAGAATTAACTATCATTTTGAGTATAATTTACTTTTCTTTTCTTTTCTTTTTTCCAAATGAGCATAGCAGTTTTTAAGTGCATCCATAGCATTCCAAGTTAATTCTTAGAAATAATTATAAAAATCTCTTATAGTTTAATCATGTTTTTATTTCACTTTTTATATTTTTAAAAATTACACTTTATATCTTATAATTCATAAATTAATAAAAGTGCATCCATAGCTTGTTTTCTAAGGGGAAGGAATTGGATGTTGACAAAGAAAGAAGTGGAAAAGTTTGAAGGATAGCTAAAAGCACGGGATGCGAGCAAGAAATGGCAAGTAATTATTGAGAAATGGAAAAAGTGAAAGTGTTTGGTGATGGTAATTATACAATGTTTGTTATTATAAAATATTATTTTTTAAAATAATTTTGGTTTAAAAATATATTAAAATAATACTTCTTATTATTTTTTAAAATTTATTTTTTAAAAAAAATTATTTTTGATATAGGTGTATTAAAATGATTCAAAAACATAAAAAAATCAATTAAAAGCCAAGAAAAAAATTTAAATTTTTTAAAAGTGTGTTCCAACCACAAAAACAAACATTGTCTTGCTTATGCTATAAATCTCTTTTTAATAGTGAATAAGCAAATGTTTTTTACTATGTTGCGGGTTTGGTTAAGTTTTTCCTAAATAATAAAAGATGTGTAGGCAATGATAACCCCAATCCATACAGGTTAACTTGACTAATACGCGACATATGATATAAGATCAAGATTACCTTAAAAAAAAAAGGTAAAAAAAAAATAACAAAGCTCAAAGCCTAATAACCTATCGTTAAATAATAAAATTTAAAAAAAATAAATTTTAAAAAAAATAACATTAAAAAGAAAAACCGAGTCAACTTAAGTTAACTTAACCAACCTACCATCCACAATATGAGATAAAGATAAAAAAAAATTAAAAAGAATCTAGAATAAAAAATTAAAGTTAAATAAAAGAAACATTGGATGACCCCACATAAAAAGTGAAAGAATCACAAAGCTCAAGAGTAAACAACAACGAAAAAATTAATTTTTTAAAAATAATTCGAGAAAAAAAAAACTTTAAGTCAACTCGGATTAATTTGATTAACCTTCCATTTAGGATATAAAATCAAGATAAATTCAAAAAAATAAAAGTTGAACAAATAATAAAGTTCAAGCTCCAATAACCCAATGTCAAATGATAAAATTAAAAAACAAATTAGTAAAGGATAAAAAAAAAAACCTAACTTAATTTGAGTTAATATTCAAAATTAACCAATGATTCAAATCATGAGAATATATTTATCGTACGAAAAGGTAAACACACAAAAAAATTTACGAAGTAAAATTTTTAATTATAATTTTTTTTAAAAACAAACAGTAATTAATATAATAAGTATCAAATATGGTATAAAAACTAAATGAAAAAAATAATAATTAGGGACTAAATTATAAAATAAAATAAAAGAAGGAAAATTTTTTTTTTTTAAAAAAAAAAGCTATTATTTTATAAAGAAATTAAATGAAATAAAATATTAAGAGTTAAAAATAAAAAAAATAAATCAAGAAAATAATAAGAAAGCAGAAATCAAAAGAATGATTAACAAATTTAAATAAAAAAATAAAAAAATAAAATGATAAAGGAAAAAATAAATCAAGAAAAGAGTAAATTATATTAAAAAAAGCGTTCAACAACAAAAGAAGAATTAAATTAGATAACCAAAACTAAATAAAATAGCTGACTGGGCTCTACACTGTGCAGACTTTGACTAGCCATGCCCATTGAAGTTTCAGAGAAGTAACATGGGAAGGAATTGGATGTTGACAAAGAAAGAAGTGGAAAAGTTTCAAGGATAGCTAAAAGCACGGGATGCGAGCAAGAAATGGCAAGTAATTATTGAGAAATGGAAAACGTGAAAGTGTTTGGTGATGGTAATTATACAATTTCTTGACTAAATAAAATAACTGACTGGGCTCTACACTGTGCAGACTTTGACTAGCTATGCCAATTGAAGTTTCAGAGAAGTAACATGGCTATGATTCGAAGACACCATTTATCAACTTGAATTAGCTTGTCGGTTAGTAAATGTCTGTGTCCCGCACTGGCCAATCCGCGTGGGTCTCACACGCCAGGCATGAAAGCGAAGAATGCCTCAATCAGATGAATGAACATAAAAGATGGAAGAAAAGAAATGATGGTGGGGTTGCTTTTGCATACTCCCCAAAGTCAAGAACGTCCCCGATTTTTGCCCGTGTGAGATGTAGGAACTTCCCGGAGGAGGGAGGGTTTTTAAGCGAGTTATTAGTAGGGGAATAAGGCTTGGTTTCATTGCTATGGAGGAACTTCCCGGATTCCGGCTACAAGCCTATCTACCTACCTTTAACTTGTCCTTGTGGGTGTGAGTTGTGACTTCTGCTTGCAACATATGGATTGTGCTTTCAAATTTCTCTTTGTTCATTGTTGTACAATCACAAGAAAAACCCAAAGTGATAATGCAACATCCAAAAGTTCAGCCCACGATCCCTTGAACTGACATGGCCCTATGTACAGAGAAATATAACGAGCTTACGATTAAATTGACCCCAGAAATGAAAAGCTTGGGCGAAGGTACAACCCTGGAAAACTCATGAGAACTTACTACAATCTCATAGATGAATTAAGATTCATACAATTAAGTAGTTTAGAGGTGATTTTACTAGCAGGATGTCCAACCCCCCAAAGTAAAATGAACACTACAAAAGAGCTACCGAACCTATATAACTTCCATACAAAACCCAGCATTAACAAAGACAATAAGGATACAACAGATTATAGTGTTGAGAAAGCACGATATTTGCAAGGAAAATCTGTAAAATGCTCATTCAGCATAATGGACAGTCATACGAATCTTCCCCTGATGTAACCTCAGAATCTTCTTCCTCTTCATCATATTCAGCAATTCCTAATGGTTGCATTGACAGTCATCTTGGTCAGGGCAGCAGTCCTGCTTGCCATCTCTGATCAGCTGCCTATAGTGGGAGGAGCAGGCTGCACAGCAGTGGTTGGCGAGTCTTCTTAATCAGAAGAGTTTGTGCCTAGCCATCTTCTAGAACGAGATGTCTAGTTGATTGCGGTGGGGCTGGTGTTTGTAGCATTGCAGCAGGCTATCAACATCGAAGTTGCATTGATTTCCGAAGTCCTTGTAATAGATGACAGAAGTTAGCTAGGGAAAAGAAGAGGAAGACTGAAAAATCAATACTACTTCTAAAACTAAATTGGTGATTATGCTCCATCAAGTATTAGCCACTAAATCAAGTTCTATATCCTGAAACTTTCTGGTGTCTAATGGAATAATTTTTCAATTTGCCTAGAATCCTCAATATCTGATTTGTTATTGATACCAGAAATATCGTAACGAGCACAGGCAGATCATTGTAATTTAGTATATAAATACAGTCTTATATTTTCATCTTCTCAGCATCTTTGATTTACTTTTTTCTTTTTGTGATTTGCGACCAACATATCTAGCGAACTGCCATTAAAGACGCAAATCTTTCAGGAATTTCCTAGGAAAAGAAGAAATTTACCTAAAATAAATCTTGATTGATCATCCAATAGCTCCTCTTCTGGTTGCTTGTCTACTGATTTAAATCGTTCAGCCATCTGTTTCAACTACTTTACAAAGGTCTTTCTCTAGTGATACAGTTTCAGCCGCCTGATTCAAGAGTTTTCTCATTAATTTTGTCACACCTTACTCTGATACCCGAAAATGGAGTATGACAAGTATTCTACAAAGTGCTGAGACATATGACCTCTCAGCTGGCGTCTTCTTCATTGTGAAGCTTGCAGCCTGCAAGAAGAACAAAGTAAAGTACCAAATAAGAAGTTTGTTATACAAGAAAAGGTTTGAAAAGAAATATTCAATAAAAAAGAATGTCAACAGTAGTGAGCAGATCACCTAAGCAAACTACTGAACCTGGAATCAAGAAACACGTAACCAAGGATGCTAATATAATAAGCAAAATATAAAACACTCATTTTCTATTTTCATTTCGAGGCAGGACAAACTTTTGATTTAAGAAGGTACCAAGAAGATACGATTTGTTGTGCCATGAGCTAGTATTTCCTCGTATGGAGAAGGTGAGCAGTTTTAAGAAAATGCTTATGAGGTTATAGTCCTCTGATTGGAGCTGCGGAGGGGGCTTTTCCAGGAACCAAAATACTACCTTGGTGTACGGCTCAAGGAGGAGTCCCATCTTTGTTTAGTTCTCCTTTCATTGAAAAATGCTTTTGCTTTATGCTTCCTAAGGGTTCTTGAGTTCTCTATGGTCATCAGCGGAGCTAAGCTTCCCCTTGTTCTGGTATCTAAATAGAGCAGTTTTCCTTTTTTCATAACGAAGTATAAGATGTCTGACAAGAAATAGGTACCCAAGAAACCATGTAAATCCAAGTCCCTCATCCGAACATTCAAATGAAGGCTGCAAAGAGCCATCTACAGTTTCAGTTGATTGGGTGCTACCGTTCTCACCCTCATTTTCAGTCTGTTTAGCATACAGGGGGGCTGCATAATCTGCAACATGTATGAATCTTCAAGCTTGAACTGCACGCTTACGCATATTAGACACCACAGCTGCAGAGATCCTCCAGCATTACCATAGATGCCTGGTCACATAGAATGCATTACTAGAATGAATGCCTTTGACAAATTCTTTTGAAACATCATTGCAGCACTTATAAAGCCACTCATCTCTCACCAACTTTTAAAATTCTTTTAAAACAACAGTCGAACGTTCTGCAAGTCTTCTCTGTAGATTTACTGTCCTGAGTTCTATTCTGCAAAACCAACAAAAAGAGAAGCTCAATGAGAAATATTAAATGCATGGTCAACCCTAGCAATAACCAGACATTAAAGCACATAATTGTCCATCATAAATGAAACTGAACATATACAATTCACGAAGAAGGTAATTTGAAGATGTATCTTCCTTTATGATAATGATTAAAAAAACGTCGCCAAAGAGGTCAACAAGAAAGGCAAAAATATAGAAAATTCCTTGAATGACAGCATCAATTACCTGAGATTTTGAAGAGGAAATTTTGCAACCAAGAGGCAATGTACCCTTCGCTTTCATAACCATAGATCGCAAAAGATCTAATCAAAATTGGCAGTCATCTTGGTCAGGGCTGCAGTCTTGCCAGCCCTCTGTGAGCAGCTGCCTATAGTGCGAGGAGTAGTCTGCACAACAGTGCTTGGCGAGTCTTCTTCATCAGGAGAGTCTTTGTGCCTAGCCCATATAGTTGATTGCGGCGGGGCAGGTATTTGCCGGATGGCAGCGGGGCTATCAACATCAAGTTGATATTGACTACCAATGTCCCTGCAAAAGAGGACAGAAGTTAGCTAGAGAAAAGACGAGGAAGAAGACTGAAAAATCAACACTACTTCCAAAACTAAATCGGTGATTATGCCCTATCAATTATTAGCCACCAAATCAACTATTACATCCTGAAACTCTCTAGGATCTATTGGAATAAGAATTCAATTCGCCTAGAATCTTCAATATCTTATTTGTTATTGATACGAGAAAATATCGTATCGAGCACAGACGGATCATTGTAATTTAGTATATAAATACCGAACTGCCATTAAAGACGCATATCTATCATTTTTTTTCAGAATTAAATAACAATGAACTGGTATGGAACAGGTGACACTTTGTGGTAACGAAATGGGTTTTAGTAGAGTAATGGTCTTTATAGCGGCAATTATCTCTGTCAACTGAATGGGGCTTCCATGCCTATACTATATAGGTATTTTCAAATTCACGTGTGCTTGCTAGTGATTTTCTTCCCGTGCACATATCTGAAGTATCTATTCGAAGACTCAAAAACAGTTGAGAGACAGGCAGAAAGTGAGAGAATATTTAAAAATCCTAGAAAAAATTGTTAAACATGACTAGTGGCTAACCATCAAACAGTCAACAATGGATATGATTGTTCAAGTTTGAAACAATCAATGAACGTGTTGGATGGAGACTTTCTACAAATACATAAACTACATTACCAATTACTTCCATCAACAACCACAATTAACAAACCAGAAACACAAAAAAGAAGAAATTAATCTCGGAAAATTGTATAAAACCCACCTCAAATCCGATTTCTTGAACAAGTCGAATGAGTTTCTAATACATGAAAGAGAAATCAAATCGGTCTTTTTTACATTTCAGCCTGAAAAAGAAAATATTGCAGCGGCCTAAACCCTAATTCCATCCAAGCATATGAATGTGCATGAGAGATTGAGGGGAACAGCGAGTGACCTTCGACAGATTTGGTGTAGAGAACTGGACGGCGGGAACTGCCACTTTGGGGGCCGTAGATGTCGAGGATTGGCGCGAAATTAAATTAGGTACTTGGTGAATGGTGATGGTTATAGTTGGGCTGGGCCGAGCAATTTTAAAAGGTAGAAAACGGAGGCACCATCAAAGCCTATGGTCCTGCTCCATGGAAGGTCTCCTCCTATGGTCGTATTGACTAGGAATTTTATTTTATTTTATTATAGCCAGAATATATTTTATTTTAAGATTAAAGGGATTCGGAACTTGAATTTCCTTAACTTTAATTAGTTCACCACCTATCAATTGATGAACAACACTTTTTAAATTTTTTAAATTTATTTTAAAAGCTCCAATTTAATATTTTTTAGTATTTTATTATTATTTTAATTTGATAATATATAAAAAATATTATTTTAATATATTTCAAAACAAAATAATATTTTAAAAAACACTCTACATTATAATTTTAAACACACTCAAAGTCCTTAAACTAAATATATTTTTTAATTAGGTTACTAAAGTGCCCTGCACTCTTTAATTAAGTTTATTATCTAAAATATACCCTTTTTTTAACAAAAATCTTGCTCAAAACAACAACAATTTATTAAATAAAAATTGATATGGATGAATGTGCGGCTCAAATGAGAGATGCCTAGTATTAGGGATGAAGTTTTTCCAATAAAGTTTTACATTATAACCTTTTTTTAAAATAAATAAACAAAATAAAATAAAGCTTTTCTCATTAAAACAGGGCAAAGCATGAAGCTTGCGGCTGGAACCTTTAGAACATGGATGGGTACTGTGTGGCCAGCTAAAATCAGTTCCTATTGCGATGATTGTGTGGCTGACGAGTTTTAAAAAATAATATAAATAATGTTTTAAAGTAGTATTTAATGGTTTACATTTTTTTTTGTTTAAATAAATATTTAATATTTTATTAAAGCTTTGATGTCCAAATAATCCTAAGTTAAAATTTTATTATTTTTATTTTTTATTCTAATTAAAATTAATTTATCATTAAAGATATATACTAAAAAAATTATATAAATTACATTTTAAAATTTTACATATATTTTTTTTATACAAATGAGTCATATTGTACCGTAAACAAGCAAGTCACCTGCTTTCTTTGTGGGAAAGATCAAAATATATTTCCATGGAAATACAATAAGTTTCCTTTACGAGGACTTCTTATGAAAATATGCCACTTCTCCTGTACTTCCATTACCAACATTCCCATTAATGAAATTTTAAACATAGTTTAAGGAATATAATCTGATCAGAGAAACTTGAACATAATACAATTCATAATTTCACAGATGTTAAACAAAGAAAAACAAAAAAATCAAAATTAATGCAAGAATATTAAAATTCGTTTGTTTTTTTGTTTTAAAAATATTTTTAAAAAAATAAATTTTTTATTTTAAATTATTTTTTTAATATTTTTAAATTATTTTGATATTCTAATATCAAAAATACTTTTTTAAAAATAAAAAAATTGATAAATTAAAGATAAGGTCTGGATTTTCCCTTTTTTATATTAAGTTTTAGTTTTTTTTTATTGATTTTATGTTTTTTATTCAATTATTGATTTGATGTGATGTGCCCTTTATTTAAGTTAAGGTATTTTGTTAATTGGATTCTAATATTCAACTGTGTATAGCGAATTATTGATTTACTTTTCTTTCCTTTCTTTCTTTTTTTTTTCAAATGAGCATGGCAGTTTTTAAGTGCATCCATGCTATGATGCGGGTGGCATTCCAAGTTAATTTTTAGAAATAATTATAAAAATATCTTATCGTTTAATCAACATGGGATGCGAGCAAGAAATGGAAAGTAATTATTGAGAAATGTAAAAGGTGAAAGTGTTTGGTGATGGTAATTATACAATGTTTCTTAAAAGCGAATATTTTTTAAATATATTAAAATAATTTTATATTTTAAAATTTATTTTTAATATAAACATATTAAAATGATTCAAAAACATTAAAAATTTAATTAAAATAAAAAAAAATAAAAAGTACGGTCCTATCACAAAACAAACACAACTTTAATTATGCTATGAATCTCTTTTTAATAGTAAATAAGTAAGTGTTAGGCACTACCTTGCAGGTTTGGTGAAGTTTTTTCTCATTTAATAAAAGATATACAGATGATAATAACTCCAATCAACACAAGTTAACTTAATTATATATACAATATATGATATGAAATCAAGATTATCTTGAAAAAAAAAAGTGAAAAAAAAAACATATCAAAGCTTAAAACTTAATAATTTAATATCAAATGATAAATATTTTTAAAAAATTAATTTTAAGAAAAAGTAACATTGAAAAAAAAAACTCAAGTCAAATTGGGTTAACTTGACTAACCTACCATCCACGGTATGAGATTAGAGTAAACAAATTATATATATATATATATATATATATATATATATATATATTAAAAATACCTAGAATAAAAGACTAAAGTTAAATAAAATAAATGTAAAAAAAAAAAAGCAAGTTAACTTCATTAACCTACATTTAGGATGACTCCACATAAAAAAAAAGTGAAAGAATCACAAAGCTCAAAGATCAATAAATAATAATAATAATAATAATAATTTTTTGAAAATAATTTGAGGGAAAAAAACATTGAGTCGACTTGGATTAACTCAACTAACCCTCCATCCAGGATATAAGATTGATATAACCTAAAAAAATATAAAAGTTGAACATACAATAAAGCTCAAGCCTCGATAATTCAATATTAAATAATGAAATTAAAAAAAATAGTAAATAACAAAAAAAAGAGACATAACTTAAATTGGGTTAATATTTGAATCCAATAATCCAGATCATGAGTGCAAAAAAGTAAACACAAAAAAAAACTAACAAAGTAAAATTTCCAATCATATTTGTTTTCAAAACAAAACAAATAGTAATCAAAATAATAATGATCAAATATGGTATAAAAGCCAAAAAATAATGATTAGAGATTAAATCGAAAAATAAAATAAATTAAGAAAACAAAAAGGCTCATCAGAGCCCAATTACATCTCTACCGTGAACACACATCTCGTGAATACAAAAAGGACAACGCGCCTCCCCAAACATCATCGTAGATGATTAATTTTGGTCATGAAAATATAATTACCTTGACTTAAATTGGGTTAATATTCAAAATTAATGATTTAGATTGTGAGAATATGATTATTTTGCAGGAAAGTAAACAAAAAAAAACTAACAGAGTAAAATTTCCAATCAAATTTTTTTTCAAAACAAAACAAATAGTAATTAAAATAATAAAGATCAAATATGGTATAAAAACCAAATGAAAAAAATAATTAGGGATTAAATTAAAAAATAAAATGAATTAAGAAAAATATTAAAAATAGCAATAAAAAGAATGATAACTATTATTTGATAAAGAAATTAAATGAAATAAAATATTGAGGGTTAAAAATAAAAAAACCAAGAAAATAGAAATTAAAAGAATGATGATCAAATTTAAATAAAAAAAATCTAAGAAAATAAAATGACGAGGGACAAAATTGAAAACAAAATCAAGAAAAGGGTAAAACACAAAAAAAAAAAACACAATCAAAAGAATGGGGACTAAATTGAATATAAAAACAATATGAAACAAAATGTTTAGTTATGAAATTAAAGTAAAAACTTCAAAAAGTATTAAAAGCAAAACAAATAATAATCAAAAGAATGAGAACTAAAATTAATAGAAATAGAAACTAGAGGACACAATTAATTTTTGAAGGGCCGCCATGAATTTCTAAGTTAAGAGTAAAAGGAAAAAAAACTCATCAGAGCCCAATCACATATCTATCGTTAACGCGCATCTCGCGAATACAAAGAAAACAATGCTACACTCCAAACATCATCACAAATGGTTGATTTTAGTCATCAGATGACCTTACATGTTTTAACACGTGAAATGCATGTGTCAACAATTTTTTTATAGTATTTATTTTTTAAACTTACCAAATAGCCCCTAGGTCAACCTAAAAAAAATATAATTTAACACTTCATATATATATATATATATATATTATTAGGCAATTTTATCACTTCATGATTCTCATAAATATAAAAAGATACTTGAGTGATAAAGAGAGAATTCATCACTTTCGGTGAATTAAAAAATATATTTTATCTGTTCTCAAATAGTGTTAATCGAGAAATTCTTAACTAAGGTGGGATGAGATTTAAAAAAAATTTCAAATTTTATTTAAACGATCAATGACTATTATGTAGATAATAAATATAATTTAACATGACAAACATACTTAATACTTTAATATTAAATCAAAATATTATTGATAAAAAATATTAATTACACTGAAAAACTTGTCACTAGAAAGTTAAGTGAAAATACTAATAACTTTTCTAATATTTAGAAAATCATGATACATTGATAGGTGATTTATCTTATTTTTAAATATAAATTAATTAATTATTAAATTGATAATACATTAAATTATTTAAATTATTTAATTATATTTAATTATAATTTATATTTACATCAACACATTAGAAATTTAATATCTCAAACACATTAAAAATCTTTAGATAGAAATTAAGCTGAAATAATTTAATTAAGTATGAATTAATTAAAATATATTTTAAAAACTAACGAGTAGAATATAATTAATATAATAATTATATTTTTAGACCTCAAAAAATTAAACAAGTACTTCATCAAATTAATTTTTAAATTTTTCCTGAATTAATATATAAATATTATTAAAATAATAAATTAATATTTTATTGATTTATAAAAAAATTTAAATTTGTTTTAAATAATAAATTATACCTTTTATTTTTTAAATTTTCATACGGACTGCAGACTTGACTAGCGAAGTTTCAGAGAAGCAACGTGGCTATGATTTGAAGACAACATTCATCTTGACTTTTTGTTTTTGTTTTTTTCGTATGTTCAACTTGACTTTGGTTGTTGGTTAGTAAATGTCTTTGTCCCACGCTGGCCAATCCGCGTGGGCTTCACACGTTGTGGACTTGACAAATCGGGAATCACACGCCACAGAAGATTGCCTCAAATTAGATGGTGGCGTTGCTTTTGTATACTCCCCAAAGTCAAGAACGTCCTTTACGTGGGTCTCCACGAAGAAACTTGGCAACCAAGAGTTTACTAAAACTACATATCTTTTTCATTTAGTAGGTTACTAAAGTGTCCTGCATTCCTTAATTGGGTTTACTATCCAAAATATACTTCTTGCCCAAAACAACAACGTTCTATTAAATAAAAAATTAATATGGATGAATGTGTGACTCAAATGAGAGATGTCTAGTATTAGGGATGGAGTTTTTTCCTATTATTTTTTATCCAATAGAAGTTCCATCAAGTTTTACATTATAATCTTTTCTTAAAAATAAAAACACAAAATAAAATAAAGCTTTTTTAAAACGAAATTCAGAATATATCCTAATTAAAACAGGGTAAAGCATGAAACTTGCAGCCAGGACCTTTTGAACATGGATGGGTAATGTGTGGCCACTAAAACCAGCCCATAAATATATTTATTCAGACAACACTTGAACAGAAATCATAGTATTGCTCTGACAAGTTGGGCCACACTCCAGAAATCATAGGACCTTTTATATGTTCGAACACAAACACATATCAAAATGAAAACCATCCAATACTATCCATACATATATAATTGTCAGCTTCATCTCCATCTGAATCCTCATAGCACGATCATCTCCTGAATTTTCTATCCAGAGGCAACACAGTAAAGATTTCCTGTGGTTCTGACCAGTAAAAGAGATCAACCTTAGCAGTGTAGCTGGTCCTCTTGAAAGGTAGCTGTAGTTCAAAAAGAATAATAAAAAAAAAGACAAACAAGAAAAAACTTCCACCTTACAGAGAGAGAGAGAGAGAGCGCTTACTAGAAATTATCTTCCTTTTTAGTATATTATAATCTTTGGGATGTGAGCTATCTTAGGCCAGTCCTCTCCTCTCTCTTTCTGACACCTCTTCTCCAATTTTGGACAATTGTCAATTATCAACGAGATGAGGTTGCTGAGACTCTGCACCCCATCTGGCAAAGACTCCACGTTAGGGCAAAACCCAATCTCCAAGCGTGAAAGGGGTGTGAGATATCCAATCTGATTTGGCAAAGAAGCTAATCCCTTGCAGTCTCGTATACGTAGAGATCGGAGAGAAGTGAGATGTTGGATACTCTCTGGCAATGAATTCACCTCTGGACACTGACTAAGATCCAAATCCTCAAGTGCCGTCAGATGTTGCACTCCATCAGATAGAGATGTGAATTTATCACAATATCCAACAAATAACTTACGAAGAGAAGATAAGCCACACAGCCCATTCATTGGCAGACAATTTAATCTTCCACAACAACGTATCTCCAAAACCTCCAAGGAAGTGAGGTTCCGAAGACCTTCCTCTGGCAAGCTTTCAAGTTCATCACAGCACCAAATCGTCAAGCTTTTAAGAGCAGAAAGGTTATCTAATACCTTATTAGACAAAGACTCCAGATCTGGCAGATAATCAATTTTTAAGCTTTCAAGTAGGGTATGATTTTGCAAAAACCCTCCAGGAAGCTCCCTCACATTTGGAATCTGTCTTATATAAAGGGAGGTGATAGAAGTGAGATTCCTAACTGACATCATTAATGAAACATTACCTCCTTGGATGTCTAATTTTTTGACGGAGGGTATAATTGGTATCTCGTTCAACACAAGGCAATAAGCTATCTTCAATTCTTGAAGGTGAGGAAGAGTACACGCAGCCCATTGCTCTAATCTTTCCATTGAATCGAAAGTCAGCGTCTCCAAAGATGGGAATGGATTTTGCCCATCTCCATACACATTACTGCCAATACTCTTCACACCATCCATTCCATGCAATACAAGACTCTTGAGGAACTGCAGTTTCCCTAATGGTGGAAGTTGTTCACAGTTGGAGCATGCTTTTAGCTTCATCTCCACTAGATTTGGTAGCATGAAGTTCAAGTTCATCATCCAATTTGGAAATTTTGAACCTCCATATCCCAATATCCTCAACCTCTTCAATTTTGAAGGAGGTTGAAGCCCATCAAGAACCTCCTCGTTATTTTCCTGAATAACACTCTTTCTTCGTTGTGGTGGCACAAATGACCGAGGGCTAAAAAGGTAAGATCCATTACCATGCCAAGATAAAGTCAATGATAAAAGAGCTGTCTTCAACTTCAAATTGGCACTTCTGGCATCTTTTAAATTCCTAACATTCACAAGATCTGCGATACTCAATTCACCAGCAAGATTATTCAGCCTTTCCAGCTCACTTATGCGACAACCATTCTCCCCACCCACAATGAACAGGGTAAGTTTTCGGAGGTATATCAATTGCCCCATTAGGCTCTTTAAAAATAACACTTGTATCAGATAAACAAGACTTTTCATGTGCTTCATATGTTACGTGCACAAAGTAAACCAAGAAAAGACGGGTAGATTTCAATTGTTAAAATGTCGTTTTAGTTGTTATAGTCATGGTTAAACACCCTATTTCATTAAATGAGATTGTTCCTATAGCAATCTCGGGAGCCTGAAACATCTAGATACCTTAGATGTTTCAAATCACAAATAGACTTCGGCATTTTCTTGGCCCAGACATTTCTTAAACTCAATGCTCGATGTTTTCGACCACGAATCTTTCTCCGTCCATTCAAAAGACCTGCATTCATCAAAAGAAGTGAGCGAAGTGATAGGACCGTGAGAACTTCAGAAGACGAAGCTATTGATCTGTTATAAAAAGCTACATGACGGACAGTTTTAGGAATTTCCAATTCCCCATCGCCTTCTGTACTCATATAGCATTCTTGTACTGCAATGGATTGTGCGAGATCATGCATAAGATCATGCATTTTACATGTTACGTTGCCAAATCCATCATCATGGACCTCTTGCAGAAATGATCTTCCCACTAGTTCATTGAAAATCCCAAGACCCATAACGTGCAAATCCATTTCATTTCTGCAAGAAATAAAGCCATTTGCCATCCATAAAGCAATCAACTCCTCCCTCCTCATCACGTGATCTTTTCGAAATATAGCGCAAAAAGCAAAGCATTGCTTCAAATGTGGTGATAGATGAGTATAACTAAACCTCAAAGCAGGTAAAATCTTGCTTGCTTCTTCTCTTAGATCCCAAATCTCACTTTGTTTTACTTTTATCCATTCATCTTCACTTTCTTTTAGCCGCATTAGGTTCCCTAGTGCCTTTATAGCTAAAGGAACACCACTGCACTTCTTCACTGTTGATACTCCAATGGCTTCCAGGTGTGCCTGCTCCTCTTTCCTTCTCTTCCCGAATGCAAGCTGTTGAAACAAATCCCAAGAATCTTCTGCAGACAATCTCCCCATGCGCTGGATAAAAGTTGCGGCCATTCTACGAGCAACCATCTCATTACGCGTAGTTACTATTACAGCACTACCTTTAGCTCCACACCTTAATACCTCCTTTAATTTACTCCACCTATCAGTATAATCTTCCCACACATCATCCAGCACAAGCAAAAACTTCTTTCCAGTTAACTTTTGTTGGAGGCGTTGTAGCAAGGGATCCAATTCTTGAAGAGAACAAGAGGCACCGTCAATGGGCTCCATGATGGCTCTTGTTAATCTTCTCAAGTC
This sequence comes from Populus euphratica, assembly GCF_000495115.2. Lineage (NCBI taxonomy): Eukaryota > Viridiplantae > Streptophyta > Magnoliopsida > Malpighiales > Salicaceae > Populus > Populus euphratica. Next base: position 294,943 of record NW_011499922.1, read on the forward strand.
AAAATCAGTAGACACACACACCCAGATCCTCAAGCCGAATTGTTGTTTAACCTTTTCTTCATTGTAGACCAATTGAGCAAGTGTTGTTTTCCCGAGTCCCCCCATTCCCCATATAGCATAAACAGGGAGATCGTCGTCATTAGTGAGCAGGATGTTGAGTAGTTCCTCTTTCTCCTTCCGTCGTCCGCAAATTTCTGACTCATTCACGAGTGAGTTGGTAAGCCGCCAATCATAGGTATCAGCTGCTATGTCTACAGCTCTTGGTGTTAAATCAAACATGTTTTTCTTATTGGCGATGGCATCCAATTGTTCTCTCACATTTTTCAATTTATGCTCCATTTTCAATCGAAAAAGAAGGGGGCCATGACCGAGAGTAAAGAGGGATCTCAGTCGGTTTTTGGGATCTCTTTGCAGCCGATGCCTTTGAGATTCAATTGCAAACTCATCCAGTACATCATCAACATCATAAGCTGCATCCTTGAGGTGTCTTAGCCAAATCTCTAAAGCCTTGTTCTTCCATTGCTTCTCCTCCGCATCCTGGAGCACAGCTTGAACCATTGCGAAGGTGCTTTCGAGATGCTCAAGCTCGGTGTCTAGGCCCCGAGCAAGCCCAACCTCTTTGAGAACCAGCAGCCTCAAGTTCTCCAAGACTGCACTCGCTACAGCAGAAACAACTGCGTCGGCCATTGCTTGTTACGAAGCGAAAGGAATCGGATGTTGAGAAGTAGAAGTAGAAAAGGTGTACGGAAACTAAAAGCGGGGAGGTGAGCAAGAAATGGTAAGTAAATATTGAGATGAAAGAGCAGATGAGAAATGGAAAAGGTGAAAGCGTTTGGTGATGGGATTTTACTGATTATAGTGTGGTGGGGTAATTTTTTCAAAATATTAAAACCGCAGTCTTTTAACTATACTGATTAGGCTCCACACGGTGCAGACTTGACTAGCCAGAACCTTCCGTCAAGTTTTACCTTATAACTTTTTCTTAAAAAAATAAAGAAGAAAATAAAGCTTTTCTAAAACAAAATTCAGAATATATCCTCTTTAAAACAGGGCAAAGCATGAAACTTGCGACCAGAACCTTTAGAACATGGATGGGTAATGTGTGGCCCACTATCCGGTTTAGCTAAGCTGTGACTGCATTTATTATGTAACAGTGATAATATAATATTTAGTTAAGAAATCAGTCGCACGTTATTATTATCTGCGTTAAAAACGCTGTGTCGTTGAAGCAGCAATTACATGCTTCTGTCGCGTTCCTGCCTATCTGCTGCATGCCTTCGCACATTAAGCTAATCAATTAGCATTAACAGTGCATCATGCGACATTATTGCAGCCGAATCATTCCGGTTCAAAACTTAAAATATATTGAAATGGGTGCATGCCTTCGCACATCAAGCTAATCAATTAGTATCACCAGTGCAGCATACTATATTATTCCAGCCGAATCATTCTAGTTCGAAACTTAAAATATATTAAAACGGGTTTAATTTAATAAAATAAAAAATATTTTTTATTATTTTTATTATATTTTATTTGAAAAGTTATTATTTAATATTATTTAATGAAACTATATAAATTAGACAAAGATCGCTTAATACGTAGTATTTGTAGAATTTGATCGCAATTTCAATTTTATTTCTGATTATATTTTACCTAATATTATTACGCGCTTAATAAACTAAAAAAACTTTAATTCTTGTCGGATATATGAATGTTATGAAATTGTAGATATTTTAAAGGAACAATACAAAGTATTTTATATAAAGTATTATTTATTTTATGATGTAATAGTGATAGTTAAATTTACAATATTTAAATTAAAAACCATCGATCAATATTAATATATATTTTTTAAAATTATTTTATAACATCAATTTCAAAAGCATTCTTAACCAAACACATTAAATTACTTTTTGCTCAACCTCAATTTCAACCACAGTTTTAACCAAACACTTATTTTTTCAAATCAACCTCAACTAAAAATACTTTTTATAAAATAATTTTTTCCAAACCACAATCACAACAGCTAACGCAATACCAAACACACTCTAAAATCAGTTTTTATTACGAGTTTTTGATTGTGTGGCTGAAAAGTGGTAAAAAATAATATAAATAATATTTTAAAGTATTATTTAACGGTCTAATTTTTTATTTATTTAGATAATTATTTAATATTATATTAAAATTTTAATATTCAGTTTAAATCTTACTATTTTTATTTTCTATTTTAATTGAAATTAATTAATCATACAAGATATACACTAAAAATTAATATAAATTATATCTTAAAATTTCACATAATAACTTAAATTTAATTTCACATAATAACTTAAATTTTTTAATTTTCATAGTAGAAAAGATCAAAATATATTTATATTGAAATACAATAAGTTTCCTTTTGCCAGAAATTAAAAAAAATGATGAAATGGATTTAGTTTCAAATTATCAATAAAATTTGTACTTTTATGAGAACTTATGAAAATAAAACATTAATGAAATTTTAAACATAGTTTAAGTAACATAATCTGACTAGGGAAACTTGAACTCAATATAATTCATAATTTCATAGATATTGAACAAAGAAAAATAGAAGAAGAAAACCAGAAGTTAATGTAAGAAGATTAAGATCTTGTTTATTTTTGTGTTTTAAAAATATTTAAAAAAATAATTTTTTTCTTTACTTCACATTATTTTTTTTTGTATTTTTAGATTGTTTTAATATGTTAATGTCAAAATCATTTTTTAAAAATAAAAATAATATAGATGAATCAAATATAAGGTATGGATTTTTCTTTTTCTTTTTTATGTATTAAATTTTAGTTATTTTTTTATTTTGTTGATTGATTTTATGTTTTTTTTAATTATTGATTTGATGTGATGTGCCCTTTATTTAAGTTTGTTGTAACCCAATTTTGGATTCACTAAGATTTTCTCGAATGTTATTTTATTTTATTATTCATAAAAAAATATAAATAAAAAAAGAGTTTAAAATATATTTTCTCGAGTCAACCGCATCTTTCAATCAAAATTGAGTCCACCAGGTCAATACGGGTTAAACGATGTCGACCGGAATAAAAAATGAATTTCGGGCCGTTTCGGGTCAAAACTGTCATTTTCGATCAAAATCGAGTCCACCGGGTCAATACAGGCCCCACCATGTCGATCGCGATGAAAAATGAGTTTCGAGCTGTTTCAGGTCAAAACCGAGTCCACAAGGTCAATACAGGTCCCACCATGTCGACTGCGATGAAAAATGAGTTTCAGGCTATTTTTAGTCAAAAATGTTATTTTTTGTCAAAAAACCCAGTCCACCGAGTTGATACCCATATAAAGATTTTTTTATATATAATTTAAATTGATTTTTAGCGGTTGAAAAGCTTTTTATAATAGTGATTTGAATTTTTAATTTTTTACCCCTATAAATAAATATTATTATTATATATAATAAAACAAAAAAAATAATTTAATTTTGTTATAGTAGACGGAGAATTTCTGCCGATGGTAGGCGGTGCAGCTGTACATTGAAAATTTTACACAATCCCGTGATTACTTGCACAATTTGTGATTCGCTGTCCCCTATCATTGGCTATAAATAGCCAATGAAACCAAGACAACAAAGGGACAGAATAGAAAACAAGAGAATTCTAAATTCTGAATTCGAGAGGAAACTATTCTTATTACTATTTGTGTTATTATTTGCAATTGTTCACTTATTTTTTCTTTTTCTTCACATGAGTAAGATAACGATTTTTTTTTAAACAATTTGAAAAATACCAAAAATATCCTAAATATTAGATTTAATAGTATTTAAATCTGAGCCTTTGATTTTTTAGGATACAATAGGCTTTACCACACCGGATTAAAACCCAAATTCATCTCAGCCTTTAAAATAATCTATCCTTTGATCCTGTTGCGCCATGTCATCAGGTGTACCAAACACTCGGCACACTGCGACACACCAGATCATAGCCTAGTCCATCCTGACCGTCCGATCAACTTGCAAATCAAGTCAATCACAATCGCACGATCTGTTCATCTGCGATCCAACAGTGCATAGGCTTCAGACGCACCAGTACACCATACGCTCTTCCACATCGTATCAAAACTCAGAGCCCCTCTCTTCTCTCGCCGGCGATTCTCTCTCTCTCCTCCGATCTTCTATTTTTGATCGTTTAAAGAGGCCAAACCACCACAGAAAGCCTCCTCTGAAGCAAAAGCCCGGTCGTTTTACATGATTTCACTGGCGATTCAGGCCGGAAAAAGGCCGCGACAGTCATTGGCCAACCGAGCTTCAAGTCGTCGATTCTCCCTCATCAGCCATCAACGGCCGTCGAGACCACCACCATCAGAATCCTCGTCCTCAAATCGACCAGAATCAACCATCTGTTGGCCGGAATCTCACCAGAAAATTTCATCGCCACCAAAAGTAGACCTTTTTAGGGACAAAGGTCGACATTTTAGACAAAGTCTCCTAGTTTTAGGGACTGACGTCATTTTTAACATGTCTCCTATTTTTAGGGATCGACGTTAACCATCTTAAAAAATTTACAAATAAGCTCAAAATATAATAGCATTTAAATAAAATGAAAAACACACAAGGGTAACCTTTCTCCAAAAAGGATGTTTTAAGGGTGGTGTCTACCTTTCCTTAATCATAACTAACCCAGTACCTGAATCTCTGGGACCAGTCTCTAATTTTGAATTTCTAGTTCCCTCAAATTACTAGATGGCGACTTCAATAAAATCTTTATTTCCCCCAATCAAGAAAAAAACTATTTATTCTTTTTGTTAAAACAAACAAAAAAGAGTGGAGCCGTCGCCAGACGTCGTGTAACGACAAAGTTAAAGGATTTTGTTAATTGGATTGTAATATTATTTTGAATTTGAAATCTATTGAGTATTTTTCTTTGTTTGCTGATAAACCCTTATTGGTTGTGCAGGGTGGCAGTTTTGATTTGTGGGACAATAGCAGATTTTGTTTTGGCAAAGAAGAGTTGAAGATGGAAGATTGGAGAGATAGCAGATTTTTTTTCTTCTAGTTTTGTTTTGTTTAGTGTTTCTAGTTCAGTGTATGTTCGTGCTTGTTAGAATATTTCCCCATGGTACATGAGAAAGAAAGAAAAAGCTGTTAAACTAATAAAGAATTAACTTGTGTAAATGCAAGAATTCACCTGATGTGTATTGGCTTCATATACAAACTTCTTGAATATAGTCCCCGCACATAAGATGACTTGATGTTTGTCCGTTATAGATAGAGGGCAGTTTTTGGAAATATTTTTCTAAGCTACATGAGAAGAAAGACAAAGCTGTTAGACTAACTAAAGGTGATTGTGTAAATTTAAGAATTCACCTGATGTGCTGGGGCTTCACTGAAACTGCATTCGTTTCTGGAATCAAGTGGCACATTGAAACATTTCATGAGGATGTGTAACTTTTAGGTTTCACTTTGTGCACTATGGCTTTTCCCGGACCATGTAATTAGACCAAACGTTGCTTCCTAACAACCTCATCCATTGCCTGCGGTTTTTTTATTGAAGATGTTGAAAAGAAAATAACAGAGATGGTAGTTTTGGTTCTATATACCTGAAGGTCTTGGAAAGAATTTAATATTTTGTTCTTTCTCCATGTAAATATTTTCTGTCTTAAATTGCTGGATGAAGTTCTGTCTATGTTCATGTTTTTTATTTTGCTGATTTAGTTGGCACATCTTTTTTTCAGAGGATGTGCAAGTTCCACCTCTCCTTTCAAATGAGCAGCCTAAAAATAAATGGGATGATGAAGATGTTGATGAAGATGATGTGAAAGAATCGTGGGAGGATGAAGATGAACCTGCTCCGGTATGATTGATAATGTAATCTTGATCTCACATTATTTTATACTTTATCTATCACTTTCAAATTTCAACCAAAGTCACCTAAAATGTTGGATGCTATTATAGGTCCGGGAACAACATCCACAGCTAGTTATGGAAAATGGTCTGATAGGGATAGGCTTCTTT
>NW_011499922.1:301589-307164 GCF_000495115.2 Populus euphratica
GGCAGGGGTTCATTAAGAAAAGTGTACAGAGATGTGATGCTGACATATGGGATGCAGATGTATATTATACCTTAGCTTATTTTATGCACTTATAAACTTTTTTATTTGAGTCCCACTGTTTCAGAAATATGAAGTGCTGCATTCCATGTTTATATATGGTGGTGCTTGATCTGTAATTGTTGTATTTCTTTATGGAATTGGATCAGGCACCAGTAGTGAAACCTCCTCCTGAAAAGGCTCCTAAGAAATCCGCAGCAAAGTCTACGGAAAAGAAGGGAAAAACTGTTCAGGTGCTAAAGGAAGAGAAACTAGATCCACTAGCTGAGAAACTTCACTGGCAAAGGTACTCGATATGCAGCTTTTTTTTCTGCTAATAATTGGAAGTGCAAACAATTCATAAGAATTCTATACATCACATCTAGCCTATGTGTCCTTGATTTGCTGTTTCATAATTGCTACAAATGGCATGGCTCCTGAAAAGTAATCCAAGTACAATTTGATAATTGTTTTCCACCCGTACCAAATTGGATGCAACTGAAGGGAAAAAAGAAGTTGCTAAACTGGAATAGATGGAAGACGAATAAATGAATTCTAATCTAATCATAGCTTTACTTATAAATGCTAATCTAAACATAAACAAAGCATCTGGATGTGGGAATAAAAGTTAAAAACTCCAGTGTCATGCTACTCCATGAATGATCTACCTAGCTCCTAAGGGAAACCGTGTTAGATCTTCTGCTGCAATTTATAGACTTCAAATTGTAGATGTTTATGATTTTGCAATGGGGAAACAATATAGTAGGCTTTTATGATGATAGAGTATATTTAATTATTCATGTTTCTCTGAGCATTTTTACAACTTTAATGTGAGGAATGTCAGGACTAAGCTATTGCTGCTGTTTCTTTTGTATAAGATTTTCACCTTCCTTGAGTTGCCTCTTTTAATTGTTCTATACTGAAGATTGGCTGCCTATGTCTTTTTGCTGCTTTACAAATATATGAAAAAAAGAAAATTTTATCAGTGCTTAACCATTTAGATGATGATTTTTTTTTGTTATTATTTTAGTATGATTTCTTAACAAAACCTGTTTCAACTAATAGTGTCCTTGAGGTTTTGTTCTGATCATGTTGGGTTTGGTTAAATGTTGTTTGGCAGCATGATTTTAATTATGTTGATTTGTAGTTCTACGTGCTGAAAATTTTCAGGCAATTTTGCAGGAGGCATGTTTTGTTTTGACTTGTTTCAGTTTATAAGTTTTTTGTTTGCCTTTTCCTTTAAGCAATGGTTTCTTAAAGATTTACTCAATTATAGGCTGGTGGAAGAAGCTGATTTCAGATCCACTACAGAACTGTTTGCTAAGAAAGGTGATGAGAAATCGGTTGATAGTTTCATACCAAAATCTGAAAGTGACTTCTTGGAATATGCAGAGCTTATTTCACATAAGCTTCGCTCATTTGAGGTGTGTTGAGTTAGCTTTAGTATGTTGATAATAAAAGGCTGGTGTAGTTTTTGACCTGGCCGAAAAAAAAAACATTCTCTAATGCAGAAAAGTTACCATTATATCGGTTTACTTAAGGCAATAATGAGACTGTCCATGACTGCCTTGAAAGCTGCAGATGCCAAAGAAGTTTCGGCTTCTGTGAGTGCAATTGCAAATGAAAAGATAAAAGCTGAGAAAGAAGCCAACGCTAGCAAAAAGAAGCAAGGTATATTCCACTTATTTTTCATACTAAGCATCTTTAAGATTCTTAGACATTTTGAAACTCATGTTTCTTTTGAGTCGTGGATTTTGAAAAGCTAGTTAAATGGAATCATTGGTTCAGAAAAGGTGAAATTTTCAGTACTCCTGTTGTACATGCACCTTCTGCTACGATTTCATTACTCTTTTTGAGGAAACCCATATGCAACCACCAGATACTGAATTCTCACCAGTTGTACTGAAGATTTTACCATTTAGAATGTTGATGAATATAACACCTTGCTTTTTATTCATTCCTTGCAGCTGGGAAGAAAAAACAGCTTCATGTTGATAAGCCTGATGATGACTTGGTGGTTAATCCCTATGATGCTCTTGATGACTTCGATTTTATGTAATCTGTTTTGGTAATAGGCATTACATTTTTGCACTCATTGTGTTTCATCAGAATCACATTTACACCATGATTGATGATTCAGTGTATGTTGTAAACAATGTTTTTAGAAGAAAACTTCGCGTTTTTGCCTTTGTTTTCAGCTGTCTGGTTAAAACCCTTGAAAGACGTCGTGTCTTTATATTCATTTGTATGGAGGTAAAAGTTGAAATAAATAAAGACACTGCATGGTTCTCACATTCATAATGGAATCCTTCTTGCCATCTTTCCTTAACTCTAGGGATATCCTCACATTCATAATGGTCAACATCTGATTGATTCATCGGCATTTGGCATGTCTTGTGCCATTCTTTCTATAACCATGGGTTCAAGGGACAAATAGCTACGAGATTTCAAGTTAGATAAATCATATTATGCCCTAGTGTATTTTATAGGTCCTTGGGGGCTATAAAATTAAGAAAAGAGAAGGAAAACCTAACCATCTACGTTTCATGCTCTTATCAAAGTGCATTGATCTCGAAGAAATTTAAACCTTTACAAACCAACATGTAGTTTACTTTAGACGAAGATAAAGCCCTGTCACAACTTTAGATGTGATCTGCATTTCATCAAAGTAAAATCTTCTAAACCCATAGCCGGGAAGTAAGCCTTACATTATTCGACACAAAATGCAGAATCAGAAGGCAAGCAAACAAAGCAATAACATCGGTTGCTGCTTCAAACACAAAGGGAAACAAACTGAAGGATATCCATCCTGATGACAGAGATCTTTCTACGGTTCCTTGGACAGACTACTAAAAACAATATTTCATGAGGGGCTGGTTGATGGTCTCTTGGCTTCCGAAGGATGGTGGTTTTGTGCAATCATGGAAGTCACAACATATGGATCCATGTTCGAAGCATGCCTTCTGTCCTCAAAGCACCCCTTTCCTTCTTTCTTTGTGTTGCGGCAAACATGAAAGGCAGCCTGCGATTAGAAACACCCTGTCAATCGCACAACATGTAACGAAATTAATGCAAGACATCTTTCTGTGTGTCGCAGCAAGGAAATTGTTTCACTTTCCTCTTACCCGTTTGAAAGTACTAATATCAGCTGTTTCGTGTCATCCGGTGAGTCTCTGCTCTTTCCCTTCTCCATAAGCTGAAATGTGTTCTTTATGCCACAGACCAAGCTTTTCAATTGCTTTCTTGATGACTTCATAGCCTATTTCATTTCTCATTGACTTAGTATTGAAAATGTGAAGAATTTTCAAGTACAGGACAAAAATAATAATCAAGAGGGTGGAATAAAGTAGTGTTGCTTCCCATCGACAATTTCTAATTCCATGCCTGATAATAGATATAAAGACTCGATATAGCAGTATAAATTAATCACAATGTTGGAAATATATTTCCCCTTTAATAAAGAGCTAAAAGGGCACGGTAGAAATTGCCTCCATATATTGCTCAGGATAACTGTGGTCAAGATTATTGCAGGTTCAGAATCTAATGAACACTATTATCTTGAGATTGGGATAAAAGAAATTATATTTTATTTGAAAACTATTTTTTGATAAAAAAATAAAATGTTGAGGGTTCAAAATAATAATAAAAATAAATAAATCAAAATGATAAGAAAACAAAAATTAAAAGAATGAGGATCCAACTTGAATAAAAAAAATTAAAGGAAAAAATAATGAGGGAAAAAAAAGGTAAAACACACACAAAAAAAAAACAATCAAAAGAATTAGAATTAAATTGGATACAAAAACTTAATGAAACAAAATATCTAGGTATGAATTTAAAAAAAAAACTTTAAAAAATATTGAAAGCAAAACAATTAATAAAAAAAATAAGAATTAAAATGGATAGAATAGAAACTAGAGGACACAATTAATATTTGAAAGGACTGACTTGAATTTCTAAGTTAAGAGGAAAAAAGATAAAGAAAAAAAAAAGATCATCAGAGGTCAATCGCATCTTTATCATTAACAAACATCTCGTCAATACAAAGAGGATAATGCGCCACTCTAAACATCATCGTAAATGATTAATTTTGGTCATTGGACAATCTTGTATATGCTAACACGTGAGTTGCATACATCAACAGTTTTTTTTTATAGTATTTATTTTTTAAAATTACCAAATAGCCCCTATGCCAACCTAAAAATAACAAAACCCCCTTTGGAACCATATTTATATTTTTTTTTTATTTTAAAGACAATTTTGTCACTTCACTATTCTTAAAATTAAAATGAAAAAAATACTTGAGTGGTAAAGAGCGGATTCATCACCCTAGATGAATTAAAAAATATATTTTATTTGTTCTCAAATAGTATTGACTGAGAAATTCTTAATTAAAATGGAATGAGATTTGAGAAGAATTCTAAATCTTATTTAAACGATCAATGAGTATTATGTAAAGAATAAACATAATTTAACATGACAAACATACTCCATGTTTTAATGTTGAATCAAAACATTATTGATGAAATGATATTAATTACACTGAGAAACTAATTACTATAAGATTAAATCAAATTATTAATAATTTTTTTAATATTTAGAAAATGAAGACATGTTAATAGATGATACACCTTGTTTTCAAATATAAATTAATCAATTGTTGAATTGATAATAAATTAATTTATTTTTATTCAATTATAAATTATATTTGGACCAACATATTAGAAACTTAATAGTATCACACATGTTAAAAATCTTTAAATAGAAATTAAACTAGGATGATTTAATTAAATATGATTTGATTAAAATATATTTTAAAAATTAAAAATTAGAGTATAATTAATATAAGAATTATATTTTTAGACCTCAAAAAATCAAATAAATACTTGATTAAGTTAATATTATTTTTAAAATTTTCTTGAATTGAATTGATATATAAATATTATTAAAGGGACAAACATGATTTTGAATTATTTTTAAAAGAAGATCGTTTTTATCGAAATAAAATAAAATGGATAAAAGGCAATCAAGCGAATATTTTTCCACGGCGATCTTGAATGCCAAAATATTATTAGTTTCAATTAATTACGTCTTCATAAAGGCTAAAAGACTGTTTATGAGATTGATATTTTTTTATACAAGTTTTTGTTTTGAAGTAACCAAAAGATACTTAATTGGTTGTTTTATGAGAAGTTTTGAAAATTACGTCTGTCTAATTTCCTTAATTTTATGCTCTTTTTTTATATATATGACAAGTATTACAGTAGTGTTAAGGAAAAAAACTTATTACAGTACTAGTAAAACAAGTCTCAATTAAAACAAATAATGAACCAATCATTTTTACACATTTATATGAAGCATAAAACAACAATCAATTTGAGAAAATTATTTAAACAATTACAACAAATTAAAACTACAAAAATATATATTTTATTCTCATTACAAATTTAATTTGATTACCAATCTTTAATGATTCTAATGTTAGGGATGTGAGCTATCTTAGGCCAGTCCTCTCCTAAATCTTTCTCACACCTTTTCT
>NW_011499922.1:308644-316085 GCF_000495115.2 Populus euphratica
AAATCCATTTCTCTTCTGCAAGAAATAAAGCCATTTGCCCTCCACAAAGCAATCAGCTCCTCCCTCCTCATCACCCGATCTTTTGGAAATATAGCGCAATACGCAAAGCATTGCTTCAAATGTGGTGATAGATTAGTGTAACTCAACCTCAAAGCAGGTAAGATCTCGCTTGCGTCTTCTCTTAGATCCCAAATCTCACTTTCTTTGACAGCTATCCACTGATCTTCACTTTCTTTTAACCGCATTAGGTTCCCTAGTGCCTTTATAGCTAAAGGAACACCACCACACTTCTTCACTATTGATACTCCAATGGCTTCCAGGCGTGCCCGCTCCTCTTTCCTTCTCATCCCGAATGCAAGCTGTTGAAACAACTGCCAAGAATCTTCTTCAGACAATCTCCCCATGTACTTGACAAAAGCTGTTGCCATTCTAAGAGCAACCATCTCAATACGCGTAGTTACCATGACAGCACTACCTTTAGCTCCGGACCTTAATACCTCCTTTAATTTATTCCACCTATCACCATAATCATCCCACACATCATCCAATACAAGCAAAAACTTCTTTCCAGTTAACTTCTGTTGGAGGCATCGTTGCAAGGGATCCAATTCTTGAAGATCACAAGAGGCACCATCAATGGACTCTATGATGGCTCTTGTTAATCTTCTGAGATCGAAATCAGTAGATACACACACCCAGATCCTCAAACTGAATTGTTGTTTCACATTTTCTTCATTGAAGACCAGTTGAACAAGTGTTGTTTTACCCATCCCCCCCATCCCCCTTATAGCATGAATAGGGAGATCACCTGAAGTGGTCAGCAGCATGTTGATTAGTTCCTCTTTCTCCTTGCCTCTTCCATAAATTTCTGATTCATTCACCGAAGACCAAGTCTGGCGCTGAACAAAACTATCTGCTTCCATCTCCACAGCCCCCTCTGCTAGGTGGAAATCTTGTCTCTCCTTGGCAATGGCATCTAGTTTTTCTCTAACATTCTTCAATTTATGAGCCATTCTTTGTCGAAAAACAAGTGGATTATGTTTGCTGGAAAAGAAGGATCTTACTCGATTATTGAGATCTCTTCGCTGCAGAAGCCACTTAGCTTCAATTACAAACTCATCAAGTACATCATCAACAACATAAGCTGCATCCTTGAGGTCGCTGAGCCACACCTTGATAGGCTCACTCTTCCACTGCTTCTTCTCTGCATCTTGCAGCACGCCTTGAATGGTTCTAAACGTGCGCTTGATATTTTCAAGCTCAGTCTCTAGGCCCCCAGCAAGTCCATGCTCTCGAAGAAATAAGGAATTCAAGTTCCCCATGATTGTACTCACGATAGCAGAAACAATAGCATCAGCCATAGCTTGTTTTGGAATGGAAAAGAAGTAGAAAAGGTGCAAGGAAAACTAAAAGCAGGGGAGGTGAGCAAGAAATGGCAAGTAAATATTGAGAAGACAGAGCAGTATGTGATGAAAAATGGAAAAGGCAAACAGCAGTCTCTGATTATATTGATTAGGCTCCACACGGTCCAGGATTGACTTGGCTATGCCTATAATGGTATAATAAAGCAATTGAAGTTTCAGAGAAGGAACATAGCTGTGATTTCAAGTAACATTTGTCCATTTGCATGCCTTTTCCTGTTTTAAACCTGGACCTACTGAGAATCCTTCCTATATTTGTAACAGAAACGTGATTAACGCTTTTTGGCTGTGAATTCTCAAGGGTATTTTTCTTTTCAATATATTCTCCATTTGCTAGACACAGTGCAAAAAGTTGTTAATAAATGTGTTTTAATCCTCGGTTAGAGTTAATTTATTCTTAATGACAGTAGAATGACATCATAATCACAACTAATCTCGAAAACTTATTCGAAACAAACATTAAAAAAAAAAAGGGTGATAGAAGAGAATTATTCGAACAAGCAAGGTGGTCAAGATCATGAACTCCAGCACTTGTCCCGACCTCGATCCAAACCATTATCACACGGTTGCCCGTATTATGTTTTTAATAGCAAAGTTGATGAGGTCATTCACTTATCTAAACACTATTATAAATGGAAAATGATTCGATCATATCGTGTTTTTATTATTTCTAAATTAATATATTTTCTAACAAAACAAAAAAAATAAAGTACCCAGAAGCTAATTTGATATGATATAATCAGCTTTACATGTCTAAAAAAAATTTAAATAATAAATAAAAATATAGCTTCATAAAAAAAATCATAACAATATTATTTTTTAAATAGTAAGATAAAAATTTATTGGATCTACTTAGATTTACTCAAATCTATTTGGATTCCCTCGAATCAACTCAGGTTATTTGTCAAATCTTCAATTCATGTCATAAGACCCTGATAATTATGTAGAAGTAAATAAAAAAATTATTAAATTTATTTTTCAATCAATCCAATATTGAATAATAAAATTAAAAAAAAATCAATTAAAAAAATAGGTTGAGTTAACCTGTAAAAACTTAGTCATGAGACCGAGATAACCACATAGAAAAAAATTTAAAAAAATTATAAAGTTTAATTCCCAATCAATCCAATTTTAAAGGTTAAAATTGAATAAAAAAACCAATTAAAAAAAGCACGAAAAAAACACTCAAGTTAACCTACTAAACTTGTGACTTGAGTCATGAAGCTAACATAACTTCATATAAATAAACCAAAATAAATTATAAAATATAACGTTTAATTAACTCAATATTGAAGGATGAAATTAAAAAAAAAAAACAAAATCAAGGCAGTCAGGCAACTCACAACCTGGGTCATGAAACCATGATAACTCATAGAAAACAAAGGAAAATAAATTATAAAATATAATTCTTAATCAACCCAATGTTGAAGGATTAATTTGGAAAAAAAAAATTCAATTAAAAAACAAAATTTTTTTTATTCAAACTGGGTTAACTTGTCAAACCTGAATCATGAGATCAAGATAACTCTATAGAAATAAAACAAAAATTATGAAGTCAAATTTTCAATTTGAATAATGAAATTGACAAAAAAATTAATTAAAAAGAATAAATGATCTAAAAAATTTCGAATCAAATTAGCTAATCAGCAAAACTTGCAATCGAGGTCACGAGACCATGATAACTTTATAGAAAGCAAATAGAAAAAAATCAAATTAAATTATCAATCAACTCAATACTAAATGATGAAGTTGAAATTAAAAAAAAAACAAAAAAAAGTTGAATAAATTCGTATTGACTTGTCAGAAACTAGATCATATGACTAAGATAACTCCATAAATAATAAATCAAAATAAATTATAAAATTCAATACTCATTAAACTTAATATTAAACGATAAAATTATAAAAAAAATAAAAATAAAATAAAAAACCTAATTATAAAAAGTCAAAGCATTTTAATGTTCATTGCAACACTGAAATGCTAATATCTTTTAGTAGTAATTCTAGAGTACCAAACTATAAAAGGTTAACACATTTCACTATCTATTGCTATAATAAAATATCAAGGTTTTTTAATGTATGTTAATAATTAACAATATACTAAAACGGGTGGGGAAATTATTGACCACATCTTTTAATATTACTTCTATATAATAATAATAATAATAATTATTATTATTATTATTAAAATGATAATTATATTATAATATTATTATAATATATATTATTTTTCATTTTTTGGTTTTTTTGTTTTTTATGCCTTTATGAGGTTTTTTTTTTGCTTTTTTCTTTTTTTTTTCCTTTTGATAAATATTTTTGTTTAATTTAGTTTATTAATGAATCCCGAGTTTGACGAGTTAACCTGATTTGACAAGTTGACCTGAAATTTTATTTTTTTACTTTTTTTAATTAATTTTTTTCATTTAGTTTAGTTTGTTAATGTTAAATTTATTTCTTTTTAATTATCAAAATTTCATAATACATATCTCAAGCTTGACAGGTTAACCCTATTAATTATGAGTTAACCCGTCAAATTTTATTTTTTATTTAGTTATCAAACTTTCATAACGTGAATCTAAAGTTTGACGGGTTAATCTGATTTGAAAGGTTAATCTAGTTAATTCAAATTTTTTTTCTTTGTGGGGAAAGCACTGTAGCTTCCCCATGCCTTTTAATCATACTTACATAATAATAATAATTATTATTATAATGAAATATATATATATATATATATATATATATATTTGTTTTCATTTTTTTTGTTTTTTTTGCCTTTATGGGTTTTTTTTCTTTTTTCTTTGTTTATTTCCTTTTAATAAATTTCTTTATTTAATTTAGTTTGTTAATGAATCCTGATTTTGACAGGTTAACATGATTTGACAAGTTAACCCGGAATTTTATTTTTTTTTGCTTTTTTTCTTTTTAATTAATTGTTTTCATTTAGTTTAGTTTGTTAATATTAAATTTCTTTCTATTTAATTATCAGACTTTCATGACACGTATCTCAAACTTGACAGGTTAACCCAGTTAATTATGGGTTACCTCTTTAATTTTTTTCTCTATTTAGTTATCAAACTTTCACGACGTGAATCTAAGGTTTAACGGGTTAATCTGGTTTGAAGGGTTAACCTAGTTAATTCAGATTGTTTTTCTTTTTATTCATTAGTTTTTTTCTTCTTGTTGGGTTTTTTTTTTTTTTTAATTAATTTATTTAATTATCATACTTTTATGACACGACTTTACAGTCAGATCCATATCCAAGGCTCTTGGGTCCAGTGTAGCAATCAGACTCACTTAAACTTGAGTCATGTAAATTTAATATTATTATAAATATTATAAATATTACTCTTAGGTCAAATATTGCAGCTAGGCCAAAGGCTCTTGGATATATATTTGCAGAAATATATAACACTCTTAGATCTTAGTATTTTTTTTGATATTTTTTATGCAAGAAAAAAAAATAACCCATGGCACATGTCTTTGTTTTCTTTTTTTTCTTTTTAAGCCTTTTACTATAGACTGGACAGTGAAAAAATTAATGTTTTTAGTTTTTTTTTAATCTTTTTTTCTCTTCCTTTTGTTTTGTAATTATTCTTTTAATTTAGTTTCTTAATATTAAATTTTTTCTGTTTAATTATTAGACTTTCATGATATGGATCCCAAGTTTAACCGGTTAACCCGATTGATTCAAATTGTTTTTCTTTTTCCTCATTACTTTTGTTCTTCCGATTTTATTTTTTAATATTGTATACAGTTCATGGTAAAAAGGCTGATACCTTTAGTATTTTTTTTTTTATGTCTTTCATCGTGGACTGCACAATATAATCCACAGTGAAAAGGTTAATACCTTTTTTTTCTTTTTAATTAACTTTTTTTATTTAATTTGTTGATATTAATTTTTTTCTATTTAGTTATCAGACTTTCATGACACGGATCTCAGGTTTGACGGGTTAACCCGGTTAATTCATATTTTTTTCTTTTTTTTCTTTAGTTTTTTTTCTTCATGTTGGTTTTTTTTCTTTGTTTTGTTTTTTTAATTAATTTATTTAAGTATCACACTTTTATAACATAACTTTACAGTCAGACCCATATCCAAGACTATTGAGTTTGATATTGCAGTTAGACCTACTTAAACATGGATTTTTCAAGTTTAATATTATTATAAATAATACTTTTGAGTCCGGGTTGTAGTCAAACATAAAATTTTTGAATATAACTTTATAAAATAAATTAATACTTTTAAATCTTAATTTTTTTAATATTTTTTATATAAAAAATTTACTTATAATATCACACGAGTCATTGAACTAATATATACTTTAGCGGTGTAGTGCGAATGTTTAGAACTTTGAACCTAGGAATGATCAGGCTACCTCGTCACGAACGATGCTGGTAATGGGGGGGCAAGGAGGAATAGGGTGTCCTTAATTTGATGTATATATATATATATATATATAATCTAGCAGCAGTAATCTCCTTTGGCTTGAAGGGCACACCATTCATGCATTGTCACATTTTGGTTTCCCTATAGGTTTTTTTGTCCTTGCGTTACAGTCCAGATCTAATTATTTTTTATATCTACGAAAAAATTATAAAAATAGAAGGAAGTCAAAAGTTTAATCATTAATGTATAATAAACAAAAAAAAAATATTGAGATTATCACACTTTTAATAATACTTTTTTTTAAAATATATTAAAATGCTAGGATATGAAATTGCTGAGAACCAACCATATTTAACCTATAAAAATTCAATTTAGAGCCCGTGACAATATTATTAAATTTAAATTAAATTAAATTATAAATTATAATTTAAATTAACTAAATATCATATACTTGAAATGAAAAAAAAATATTTTATTATAAAAACTTTACAAAAATAGCTCAATCAAATATCGAATAATTGCGCGTGATATGACATAACCTAGGCTAATATTATTAAAGAATAAAAAGAAAATCTAAATTCTAAACTAGGTTAAATGACCTTACTGAATACATTAAATCAAATTAATTTAATAATATAATTAAAAAAATTAATAAATAATAAAGTCATATAATAAATTGTTGAGAAAGATATGTAAAATTACGAGTACACCCTTAAAGCAAAGCCCTGGATTTTTTTTCACTTAAAGGGCATCAAAATAGTTACACTGTGTATGGTTAAAGGAAATTCCGATGAAGCCATAGACCAGAGTTAATACTGTTTTTGTTGTCGAGGGTGACCAATTAATTGAAATGTGCAAAAAATTATAAACAGGAGATACTCCCGAACAAATCTAAAACAACAATTGAACTGGTGAATAAATCATTTTACCCCTAAAAGATAATTGATAGTATTTAAAAAATAAATAAAAATAAAAATATATTATAAAAAATCATCTTAATTCAGAATTTGCTAGAGAAAATTACAAGAAGCTGCATTTGATTATGCAAGGAAGAATGAATACGAAAGTTTTCCACAGTGTGGACAAATAGAAAACGAAAAAGGTTATATTATTTTTAATCTAGTAATTATTAAATGGATGCAGCGCAAATTTATCGCTTGCATTTTAAACAAAATTATAATTCAATACCTTTATTTTTATAATGAACTTTATAATTTATTGGTTTCTTTTATTGTATGATGTTTTTAAGTTTACTAACAAATATTTAAAATGTTTTTGGATCCCCATTTTATCCCTTTGTCCCATCACCTATATAATTTTATTGTGTTGTCTTCTCTGATGGTACAAAATAATAGGATAAAATGCAAAAGTCATTTTAAATAAAGATATTTTTTCGGCAATAATATGTATATACACAACTTTTCTAACATGTTTTTATATTTAAAAAAATATAAATAAAAACATCTTTTAATAGTTCCAGGTAATTTTTTTATGCACAGTGGACGTTAGGTATGTAATAATAGGATCAAATATAAAAATTATTTTAAATACAGATATTTTTATGCACAAGTGGACGTCAGGTATGTAAACTGGTAATTTGAACCTATATATTTGCCGATGTTAGCTGGTTTTTCTGT
>NW_011499922.1:316975-319774 GCF_000495115.2 Populus euphratica
AATGGTTAGGTTTCAGAGAACGACATGGCAACTCCTGTTATATGGGTTTTGCTTGGAGTATCCGGTTAACCGGAAATAATTTGGTTTTCAATGATATACAACGAAATATGAAGTCATGCTTCTCTTTAACCCTCCACTGACTCTCCGCATGGTTACAGAATTACTGTGAAGAGCATTTCAATCGCTGCATTCACCAAGTTGATTGGTTCTCATTTTTCCTTTGTAGTGGTAGAAGACATCTATAGACGAAGGCAGCCATTTCTCTCCATGGATGCTATATACTTCATCCAACCAACAAAAGAGAAGTAATATATTTTTCTCTGCACATATATACAGACAAAGTTCTTCCCTGCAGTGAAGCGAATGTACGGGGATCTGTCACCTGATTTTTTTTTTTTATTAATATGAATGTTTAAATCAGTTTATTTATATTTTAATTAATTTTATAAATTTTAAAATTAATAATTATATAAATTTTTAATATTTCTAAAAATATTTAAATTTATAAGTATTAACAAATAAATACAAATAGTTGTTCTATCCTGAACTTCTGTGACCCTACACTTGTTTACAAACAATGCTGGCAGTGTTAAATCAATCATATGTTTTTTCTTTTTTACAGTAAAGGAGGCCGGTGTTCTTACTATTAGGGTTTTTTTTTAATTATAAATTAAAGATCATTAATGGAATCTACTATGGAAAGAATATTCCGTTAGCAATTCTAATTTTTTAGAAAAAAAAAAATTAAAAATTAAAGATCATTAATGGAATCTACTATGAAAAGAATATTCCGTTAGCACTTCTAATTTTTTAGATTATTTTTATTCCAACAGCAATTTTTAATGCTAACAAAATATTCCATTAATATTTTTATTGGTATTAGAAATCATTAACGGGATAAAAAAAAAAATTAATGAGTAACTTTTTAAAAATAATATTTTATTAGTTAGAAATCATTAACCCGTTGCTCATAATAAAGCCAATGAGCAACGGGGTAAAAAAGCCGTTAACGAGCAACTTTCAAAAGATAATATTCCATAAGCAATTCCATCAATAATTTCCCATAATAACAAAATTCTCTCTAAATACTGATAGAATACTCTTTTAGCATTCCTTAATTTTCTGCTAGTGTTTAACGTAAAAGTGTGGAATAAAGAAGCAAATAAATTAAGCTTCAATCAACGATACAAATTTGAACCTGTAAACTTAATTAACTTAAGAGTTTTGCACCAATGAGAACTAAATACCATTGTCTTGTAAAAAAAAAAAGTAGGTTGCAGTCGAAAAATAATTTATTTCCATTTTAATTTTGTATTTTTGGAAAAAAAAAGGTTTTTTTGGGCTAATAAATTATTTTTTTATTTTTTAAGAGTGTTTATTACTTAAGAGTTATTGCACCAATGAGAACTAAATACCATTATCTTGTAAAAAAACAAATAGGTTGCAGTCGAAAAATAATTTATTTCCATTTTAATTTTGTATTTTTGGAAACAAAATTTTAGGTTTTTTTGGACTAATAAATTATTTTTTTAATTTTTAAGAGTGTTTATTAGATTTTTTTTGGTGAAAATCATAAAAATAAATTTTTTGATAAAAAAAGGTCCACTCAATTTTTAGTTATTTTTACTAGAATTTAGATGTAGAGGCTATACATACATCATTTATTTCTTAAAGCAAATTAAAAAAAAATAATTTTAAAAAAATAAAAATAAAAAATCTTGAGGTGCACGGTCCAGACTTACAACCCACATGATATATTTTAAAGTTTAATTATGTATGCCTAGCATTTAAAAAAAAACAATTTCCAATAATTTTGTTGTGATTTCTTATATTTTAATTAATCAAATATTTATTAGGTATATTATTTTATTAGATTCTTAAAGTGATTAAGTATATATTTAGATATTATGTTAGTTATATGCCGGTCATTTTTTATCAGGAATTTGAATGACATTATACCTTTTTTTTATTGTATTACCAAGTATTCTTTTTATAAAACCTATCATATTTTTTTTCTTAAGCAAAATTAATATGTTGTTTTATTATAAGAGTTTATTTTTTTATCATATAATTAAATAAAATTATAAAAAATAAAATTATTAAACTTAATTAAGTTTATGACTTGGATCGCTAGTTTAATATGTTAATTCAGATTAAATAGTTTCGATTTGAGATATTCTTGATTCAATATTAAAAAAAAGATATCATCTTAAAATTTTTATCAGAATCAAATTAATTTTTAATTGATCATTTAACCTATTTTTAAAATTATCAAGTTAACTGAATTATATTATATCAACATGCATATAATTCAGTCATGTGAGTTGAATTTAATGACATTATCAAAAAAAAGTTTTTCATATCAATATTTGAACATTATATTATTCCTATACCTTTTTAATATATTCATGTCTAAGTTATCAAAGTTATCAACATGTTTTTTGTTTTATAATTCGAACTTGCTTTTAGAATAATGATAACGTGTTGTTTAAATACTAAATATTCTGATAAAGATATTTTTTTTGAAAAAAATGTGCGTGTCGGTTAGGAAAAGAGATATTGTTTTCTTATTTTAAATCATTCAAATTCTTTTAGATATTAATTTCTTTAAATTTTTATTAAATGAAAGACATCCAACAAAAAGTTAATTTTTTTAATGAAATTAAAAATATTTATAAAAAAGGAAATATAATAGAAAATTAGTTTGTTTTTTAAAAAAATTAAATTATTATTTTTTATAATTAAAATATTTTTTTATAATTAAATATAAATAATTGAAGGGTTTTTGTAATGTAAAAT
>NW_011499922.1:319950-374708 GCF_000495115.2 Populus euphratica
TTTTTATTATCATAAAGACAGTGTATACATACTCTATCGGATCGGTTACACAATCATTATAGTCTCTTACAACCTTAAAGTCAACCTGTTAAACTAACTTCAGTGCTAGCCATGTCATCAACAATGACGTCTGATAACGACAAGAAATAAGCATCTGGGGGGGGGGGGGGGTCTTTATCAGTTTGGTTAGCGTCGCTCATCTTGTTCTGACCTGTAAAGGAGAGCGCTGAGGGAATCAACAGAAGGCGAGCTGCTGGAGAGATGAGAATTTCAAGGTCCAATATTAAGAATTGTTTCTTGGTATTTTGTGCAAGCCTTCTGGTTGCAAGAAGCTGCCATGGTTCTAAGCATGTTGCCTTATTTATCTTTGGAGATTCATTATATGATGCTGGAAACAATAAGTACATCGAAGATGCTCCTATCTTTTCAGATTTCTGGCCATATGGAGAAACCTTCTTTAAGCATCCCACAGGAAGGCCTTGTGATGGTCGATTAATTCCAGATTTTATTGGTAAGATCATTACAGTTAAGAGCACTTTAATTCATTCTTTTTTGTTCCTTCTTTTCTTATTTTTATGAAATGTTTGTGACAGCTCAATATGCAAATTTACCTTTACTTCCGCCATATCTACAACCTGGTGACCATCAATTTATGGATGGAGAAAACTTTGAGTCAAAAGGGGATCTTGCTCTTGCTGAAAATCTTCCAGGAATGGTATGTCTGTCGTCATGTTGTTTTTTTCTTGGTGGGGTCTTCAATATTATTGATCCCCACCACTTTTGCGTCTTTTTATAAATTAATCAAACTCGAGATCTCTCTTAAATCTACTCAAGGAATAATGAGATTCAATGATTTTTTTCAAGGTGATAAGCTCTGAAATACAACAACATCTACAATCCAGTAATCATCGATTTATAAATGGAGTGAACTTTGCATCATCTGGAGCTGGTGCTCTTGTTGAAACTCATCATGGATGGGTATGTCAAGAATACAAAGTTTACTGTCTTAGATATGTTCCATAACTGTTTTTTTTTTTTGGTTTTCATTTTTTCCCTTTTCTTGGAAGGTGATTAACCTTAGCACTCAACTAAGCTATTTCAAGCATATGAAAAGGCGGATAAGGCTTCAACTAGGTGAAGCAAAAGCTAAAAAATTGCTGTCCACAGCAGTTTACATGTTCAGCATTGGAGGCAATGACTACTTCGCAGCTCTAACACCAACGCACAGTTTGCTTCAATTATATTCAAGAGAAGAGTATGTTGGGATGGTTATTGGCAATATAACAACAGTGATCCAAGTAATTTAGCATGCTAAAGAACCATTCTTTCTCTTCTTTCCAAGTTGATCATGGATTATGATTGCGTAATTGTACTGTTCCAGGAAATATACAAGACAGGAGGAAGGAGATTTGGATTGTCAACGTTGATTGCTTTGGGTTGTCTGCCATCCTTGAGAGCAGCTAAACAGGAAAGAACAGGTGTGTCAGGCTGCTTGGATGAAGCTACAATGTTTGCAAAGCTACACAACAGAGCACTCCCTAAAGCACTCAAAGAGCTTGAGGGACAACTAGAAGGATTTAGATACTCAATTTTTGATGCCTATGTTGCAGGAAGGGAGAGAATTAATAACCCTTCAAAATATGGTAATGCCTGTCTATAAGTATTAAATAATTAAAAATCAAGGTCCCTATATAGATTTCCTATCCTTGTTATGAATTTAAATGTGATTTCTCTATATATGAAGGTTTCAAGGATGTTCAAGAGGCATGTTGTGGCAGTGGTCCTTACAGAAGCTTCCCTACTTGTGGTCAGAAAGGATATCAATTATGCGACAATGCAAGTGAATATTTCTTCTTTGATTCGGCTCATCCAACTGAGAGTGCCAACAATCAATTTGCGAAGCTAATGTGGAGTGGAAGTCTTGACATCGTGAAGCCTTACAATCTTAAAACACTGTTTGAGGAATAGCCGAAAATAGAGTTTATTTTTTAACGAAATGCTACGTTAGTTTTCCTGCTGATCTATCAATTTTCCATTTGATTTATGGAGAAGTCCAGCTACCTTTGGACTTGTGTTTTTCTGGGACCTCTTTCATGGTTGTAGATCATGCATGGCCAAAATTTCTAATTTAAAAATTTTAAAATATCAAAATGAAGAAAGAGAGAAAATCATGTGGGAAATACCTTGCTTTCCACCTTCCGATGAATTTTATGGTATTGTGTGAGTAATATTATTACTTACTTTATTTTAGTAATTGAAATATCAAAATGAAGAAAGAGAGAGAATCATGTGGGAAATACCTTGCTTTCCACCTCTTGCAAAGAACATTCAATGCTGAAACGAACCACTTGCTGATTTGGTAAGGGTCTAAGTTGATCCTCGCCAACTGAACACATGCATGATTCCAAATCCTCCAACTTGCTGGCAGTGTTGTAGTAGATGGTGGAGTGATTCTTCCTCAGCTTGACAGCAGCAACATACATTTTCTACTGGTGTAATTATTCCATGGTGCTGCAAGAAACTCTTTAGTGTTCAGTCTATCAAGAACAGCCAGCCAAGTGAAGAATTCTACCTTTGGGAGAGCGGTAGGTTTCCATACATTGGGGATGTTCATGGTCTGACATGGAAGCAATAACCCAGCCACAGCTGCAGTACAAGATTTCACAGTATAACCACCCCTACTGTCAAGTATCCATATTAGTTTATCATCCCTATATTGGTGTCAATATGGTGCTGAAAGCATTGTTTGAGGGCGAGTTTCATCCTCTTTCTCTCGTGGATAAAGCCCTGGTCTGCTCTGAAGCTTGTCAAGCTCCCATTTTCGAAATCATTGCTAGCTGATGCAGAGCTGATCGGTCCAAATTTGGAAAAGCAATCACCCCAAGACCGAAACCATCTGCGAGAATCCAAACCAGTTCCATCCATCTGTTTTGGCTTTGAAAGAGCATTCCACGCTACCTTATAGAGTTTTCTTTCATTAGACACTCCAGTTCCACCCCTCTGTTTTGGCTTTAAACCTATGTGATTGGGCTTTATTTGATTTAACAGTTTGCAGATGAATTAAAGAAAAATTGTAGTGTTCGATTCTCCTCTTCCCTTCCCTTCTCTCCTCTCCTCTTCTTCTTCCTTCTTCCCTAGCTTTTCTTTCCTTTTTCTTCTCTTCTTTCTTTCTCTCCCTTCTCCCTTTCTCCTCAAATCTCTCTTTATCCGGCATCAAGAACTCTCTTAATACATGCAACACAAATAAAGACTTCCTTCAAGCCTTTTAATCTACGATATCATTCAAACAAAAGCTTATCAATTTGCAAGACCGGCGATTTATGAACATAAACTATTTTAAAAAAAATTAACAATCCAAATAGTTACAATCACAGACAAAATTAGAGGACTTCATGTTGCCATAAGATCTAGCAGAAAACATCGATATCTAGAGAATTGATCTAGTTTTCCAGTTGCCAAAACTTTGTGTTTCGGACGCATTTCCAAGCTCCTCCACGTACCTATGCTTCCATAAATCATTGTTCGAACACAGACTCTGCATCTTAGAACTAGCGCATTCCATTCTGGTAATACAGGTGGTAGGAATAAACCGAGTATCAGACCTTGAAGGTGTAAGGATCTTTTCATTCTAGTTGAGAGACTTTCATCTCAACCGGTTAATGTATCCTTTGTTCATTTCAAATGGACTTTTGAGATTTCTTGAATGGATTTGGAAGTAGCAGAATGATGAATCCGTTAGGTGGAAGTTAAGGAACAAAATCAAATAATTATGGGAGGGTTTCAGCAAGTACTCTTAGCTTATAATTATATCATCAGCTGGTGCGTAAAAAGTTCTTGGGTTTATATAAAACCTTGAAATCTGTTTGCAACACAACAATATATTTGTTACAGTACACGTCTTTGATTTTTATGCATGCAAGATGATCTCTCTCTCCCTTTAAACATTGTGTTTTGCTGGGAACAAGTGTGTTTTAATAACTTGGTATTTAATCAGGCCTTAAAATTAAATTACAGTAGATCATTTGTGACGTTGAGGTTTAATATTGCAACGTTCTGAAATATTGGGTTAATTTTGAAAACGAATTAAACGTAAAAGGAAAAAAATATAAAACCTGGTTTAACATGGAAAGGAAAGATTAATGTCGGTGATGGAAAGTGACTTTTCGAAACATCATTAATTTTCCAAATTAATCAAAGCATCATGTCTCTTCACTTCACTTCATATATATATAAATATATATCCTCTTAATACCACCCCCACCCCCACCCGGTGATCATTCACAAACAAGTATGTATGCTCTCTCTCTCTCTCTCACACACACACACACACACATTCAAGGAGTTTCTTTTCTTCTTTTTTTACGTATAATTCAGGTTAAGGCTCCAAGGACAATCGTGTCAAAACTATAAACATGAACATGGCCCCGCTATTTGGTTTTTTAAAGGATAAAAAAGGTAGCAGAAGCTTTGTATATGAGAAAAGGAGGGAGGGGTAGCTGGAGAAGACGTTAAGAAAAGAAATCAAAGTGATAGAAGATAAAGAGAGGATCCCTTTTTGCTACTTATGGTTTCTTTCTTTCCATCATACAAGTAATTAATTGTAAAAGGAAATTAGAAAAAGAGAAAAAACAAACAAACGGTTAATTGAAACGGTTATGATTTTAAACAATTTTCTTAATTTTGACTTAATTTTCTTAAAATAGCTGATATGCTGCTAATTTTAATGGGAAGATGACACTATGTCCTGTTTTGATTTCCTTAGAATTCTTAAAGTTATCTCATCTTTGATTTATTGGAATATCGTAGAATGATGAAAGAGACAATTTGACCATTTCTACCTTTTCTTCTCTTTTCTTTTTTTAATCTTTGGAAGTCTCTCACCATTTCTACCTTTTCTTTTTTTAATCTTTGGAAGTCTCTGTCTCTTTTCTATTTTCTTCTCTTTTAATTTCACTTTCAAACAGTCCTTTTCATGCTAAAAATCATGCGCTTTTCCTTTTCTTGCACTCCAAGTTTCTCCACCTCTTTGTTTATGCATAAATATAAGACTTGTGTGTATGCTCTTTAGCATTGGAAGCATCTGCTAATTTTGTTGAACTGTGTACTGCAGGTTTCAGTCTTCTGGTGGAAGATACAAAAAGTAGAGTAACAAAAATCAGGAAGAAAAGAAAATATAATTAATGGGTTCTTATAGTCAGATTTTGTTTCTCGTAATTTTAATCTCACTTACACTAGGATGTCAATCATGGGGTTGGTTCTCTTCTTCAACAGAGACTCTCTCCACTGATAATTCACAGACAAACGGTTTGCCCCGTGGTTCTGTGGTGGAATTTTCTATGAATGGTCTTAGTGATGGGAAGGGGATGAAACTGGTCGAAAAAGCCGAAAGGAAAATGGTTGGCACGAATTCTTGTTGGCAGAACGCTTACCAGAATCTCTTTGCTGGCTGCTCGCAGATTCTCGCCGTCGAGGAGACGCGGTGGAGATTTGCTTGGCACCTTAGTGATTGCTTTCAAAAGGACTCTGGACGTCCAGCTTTCCCTTATTGTGACACAAAATCTGCCATGGTTAATTGTCTCAAAATGTTGAATGACAATGAGCACAAGGTTTATCTTGAATTCTCACTCGAAACCAATTCTATCTGCTATCAGTTACAGTTAAGTATAGTTTCTTTCACTGTTCTGACCGTTCTTCTCTTGTTTTATACGATGTGACAGAAACTAACAAGGATTTTTTCATGTGCTATTGCCTACAGGGCCCATGCCTTCAACCATAAAATGGAGAGACTGGTGAATGATCTTAAAAATTCAGCAGAATACACGGAAGAACAGTTAGAAATTATTGAAGGAAAAACACATGTCCTGTTGCAGAGATCGAATCAAATTCAGGATTCATTGAGTTCTATTGATATTCAGGTTGAAAATGTAGCTCAAACAACGAAAGATGCAAAGGATCACATGGATGTTTTATCTAAGCACTCTGAAGCTGTTTATAAGCATTCCAAGGAAATTGCACATTCTCAATCAGAGCTGCAAGAGGGACAAGCAAAAATGAATGAAAATTTGAAGGAAGGGATGTCGATGCTTCATGATGCTTACACCAATCTGGGCCAAGAAGTAGACAAAGTGAGAAACGAAGCTGTGGAAATAGAGAAGCAGATTGGCAGAGTTGGGGACACTTTGTCTTCAAAGATGGAAACTTTACAAAACTCAGCTGATGACATTGAGAACATGGCTGGGAAGTCCTTGGATAAACAGAAACAACTTCTAGATGGGCAATCCAATGCACTTAATGGTCTTCAACTGCTAACTCAATTTCAATCAGAAGCACTCGAAGAGAGCAGGTAAGTAGGAAAACAAAATTACTGTAATTACGAGTAAATAATTAGAGAGCTTAACCGAAATTGTTACCGAATTACAGGAGTACGCTGCAACACTTTGCTGAATATGGCCATAAACAGCAGGAAGAGCTTCTTCATCAACAAGAACAACTTCAAAAGGTCCATGATCATTTGGTAGAAAATTCAAATTCAATATTGGCAGCTCAGGTTAGTGTTTTCATTGAGGCTTAAGATTTCCATGATAGTTTTTGTTGAGACAAGGATTACATGTGACATGGTTTTTCCATTTCTCAGGAAGCTTTCGAATCAAAGCAAGCAAGCATGTTCATTGCTCTGGAGAAGCTGTTTGCTTTGCAAAACGCTATGTTGCTTGAATCACGAATAATTAAAGCTTTCATCCTCTACACTGCATCAATCTTTATCGTTTACATGTTTACCAGTACAAAGCAAACATATACCATAAGAGCGAGGCTTTATGTTGGTACGTGTCTTGTATTTCTCTTATTTTCTATTTTGTCTTCCTGTTTTTTGGTATTTAAATCAAGTATTGAAGGTTTAAATAGGTCTATAATCTGATTTTGGTTCACAGGTCTTGTTGCCACGTTTCTGGTCGAAGTAGCAATGCTTCGGCTCACAATAAATAGTATAGAACGACAAACAAGGCTAATCAATGTGTTCAGGTTACTCTATGGGATTCTTGCCTCTATTCAGTTTCTACATGCCATTTTCACCTACAGGTTGGTTAAAGCTAGATTTATATCAATTGGGTTAACAGCATTTAGATTTCCCACATCTAATAGATTCCTTTACAAATTATGCAGGGATTATGAAGTTTTGAATCATCACTTGATACTAAACCTAATGGATAAGATTAATGTCATGCAAAAAACTAGAGAGTTATCATGGGAAACAGATAGTGATGTTGACTGGTCTTCATGGATTCAAACTGAGTTAGCAGAAGGGGGTGACAATTTGGAAGACCCTGACTTTATGGTTCCAGAAGAGGTTGCAGAGAATTCAATTACTGCTTCCATGACAAGAAAGTATGATCTTCGCTGCCGCCAGCATCAGTGAAAATTTCTCGATTTCTACTGATAGTTCATGACTAATGTTTTTCTTCCCCATCAATTCCTGGTTATTTTTATCCTTTCCTTTACTTGAAAACATCTCTGTAAAGATGGTATGATTATGTTTGCAAATGCAACATATTTAACTTTATTTTGTTAAGATGCTTGTTTTTTAACACAGATTTACATAGCTATGTTTCTTGAAGTTGTTGGTTAGTATTAGCTCCAATAGTGGTACTTTTTTCTTACTGTGGAGCAAGAGGATGCATAAATGGAATTTTATAGGCATGCTCTTGCTCCGCTTGCATCTAAAGAGCAAACTGAAAGTCCGTTTTACATGACATCACCAGAAGTTACTCTTCGAAAATGAATGGATGAATAAAACCAACAGCAGAGGACTCAAAATATTATTATTGCTCTCCTGTGCTTCCGAAGACATGGAGTGCACTTTTGCATGATTCTAAAATTGCAGTTCATTTCTATCTAATTTGCTCTGTTCTAAAACGTTCTCATCTAAACTTTCAATGTCTAGCAAGAAAGCTGATCCAAGCATTTTGAAACTACTGTAAAGTTTCAATTATGGCATAAATATAGTCTGGGGCTAGTACTGAAAGGGCAGATGGTTCTTAATAAAATGTAAATCAAAATTACTTGGAGCACCATGCTTAAAGTAATTCTAGAAAGGATTTGTAGTACGAAATCATGTGATGGACTCATCAAAGAAGAAATAAAGAGTAAAAAGGTTCAAAGAATTATGCTCTGGTATAATGGTTTCACCAATAATCATTACAAGAGCATGCACCTTCTTTGAAATGGTGGAAGCGGTTTGTATCTCTCAAAACAATGACCCTCCCTGTCACTCTTGAAACTATCTTGATCCAAGAGTGACAATCTACACAAACACGAAGGTTCTTTGTGATCCTAATTGGCATTCCGGCAGCAGTATGTATGAGAGCAAAAACAGTTGCTAAGCGCTCACTGTGCCCACACACCCACATTGCCTTTGTTTCTTCATTTACATCATGAAGCACCACCTCTGTGTTGGGTACATAACCAAATTCTTCCATGGCTTCCCTTAATTTGTTCCATATCTTCTTATACTCATCAGAATTACGAAACTCAAAACCTCCACCAGCTACAAAAGAGTGGATTTTATTCTTTACCTGTATCCAACTACATCCAGCCTCCTTTCTGATTCTTCTTGTTTGCATCATCTCTCTAACCATATTTACAGAGTCCCACATCCCTGCATTTGCATAAATGTTTGAGAGCATCACATAGTTCCCAGGATTATATGGCTCAAGCTCAAACAACCGGTTTGCAATAGCCTCTGCAAGAGGGACCTCGTTATGTAGGCGGCATGAGTTGAGCAATGATCCCCATATGCTACCACTTGGCTTCATGGGCATGTTTTTCACCACCACCAATGCATCATCAATTGTTCCAGCTCTGCCTAACATATCCACCAAACAAGCATAATGCTCTAAACTTGGAGAGACCCCAAAATCCATTTCCATTCTATGAAACAATTTCTGTCCATCTTCTGTTAGCCCAGCATGGCTACAACCTGATAGCAGTGCAATAAATGTAACATCATCCGGCCTTATCCCACATGAAACCATCTCATTGAACAAATCCATCGCCACCCCCATACAACCATTGATTGCATAACCAGTCAACATAGTATTCCATGATGTCAAGTCTTTACTTCTCATCCCATCAAACAATCTCCTACCATAATCTACAACTCCACATTTCACATACATATCCACAAGGGAATTTAGCACTAGGACATCTGGCCTTCTCGCTGATTTAACAATTTGCGCATGTATCTCTTTTCCACTGAGAAGTGCTGTCACGCGTGCACAAATCGGCAAAATTGTAGTTAGTGTAACCCAACTAAACCCCGTTCCCTCTCTTTGCATCCTTCTAAACACATCAAGTGCCTCGCCCAATTTATCTTCTTTAACAAAACCAGAAATCAAAGAATTCCAAGAAGCGACATTTCTTTCAGGCATTTGATCAAACACCTTCAAAACTTCATCAAAACACTCACACTGTGTATACAACCTCAGCAGACCATTATTCACCACTTGATCAGGCCCTTCACTAGACTTTACCACTTGTGCATGAACTCCTCTACCAACCCACAATTCCCTCAAATCCGCACACGCTTTCAACGCTGTGGAGAACGCAAAATTGCCCGGCTCCATACAATTCCATAACATCTCAACATAAACAAGCAAAGCCTCTCTCAACAACCCATTTTTCGAATACCCAATTGCCATTGCCACCCAAACTGACTCCGGCACCCCTTCATTTTCAACCGCATTTTCAAAAATTATGCGTGCCTCATCAAGTTCGCCACATACAGAGAAAAGGGTAATTAGCTTGCTTTTTAAGTTATGATTTTCAAGAAATTTTTCGCTGTATTCTTGTTTAAGGAGCTGTTTATATACTCTTTGGCCATGATGTAACGATTTTTGGGAAATACAAGAATGTAAGAGGTGACTGTAAGTCTCAGGATCAGTAAATTTGGACGGCGAGGATTCGATCAAGTGAATCGCCTCGTCCAGATTGCCAGATTTTGTTAGATATTTGAGGGTTTGATTGAGATTTTGAGAGTTTTTGGAGGGTGGTTTTTGGGGTTTAGGGCATGAAATGACAGTTAAGTTAGTTGGGATTGGGGTGTTAGTTAAGACGGAAATGGCGGGAATCATTATCGGAAGGTGGTAGTTGTCGTTCGGCGAGTCTCTGTGGTTTTTTAAGAGAGATCATACAGGGGAGGCTGGGCCATGAGTGGATGGGTTTGAGTTTAGAAATTTGGATAAAAGTGTGATTTCAGGCCGAGACCAATAATTTTTTTAACTAAAAAATATAGTTTTAAAATCCCACATCAAAATGATTAACCTAAGTTAATTATATATATATATATTAAAAAACAATATTATTTAGAAAAAAACATTATTTTCAGAAAATATTAAATAGGTTTTATCTTAAATGACCACGACATTGAATCTAAGTTTTTGACCGATTTAAATTATATTAATTTTTATTTTATTTTTTTCAACTTAAATTAATGTAAATCTTGGGTTTGCTAGATCCTGGTTTTATAACAGTGACAAGAACCCAAACAAAAAAAATTGAAATATGAAATTTATTTATTATGATGTTTTTTATTTTTGCTACACAGTTAGAGTTCAGAGAAACGCTAATTGATATCTTAAAATGACAGCAATCAACAAGAGTTAAGGGACTAGCTCACATACTTCGAAATATAAAGGGCTAAGTTATAACCCCAATCTAAATCCAGGGACTAAAGAATAATTCACCTCCAAACTTGTCGATTGAGAGGTAGACCTTAATCTTTTAAAGAATCACCATCTGTATCATGCTTGGATTAAAATTTCGAGAGATTTACCCTAATTCTTATTATGAAACTAGAAACTTCAAAAAAAATATGTTTTTGTAAACTACTTAAACCAATGGAAAACCAACATGTTTTCCTGCATGTTTCAGTAACAATTTATTTGATAGTTGTAATTGGAGAGTGCCATCTCTAGTAAGATGGCTCAAAATTCAACATGCCTCCAAAATTAATCTAAGACTTGAATACATGATCACAGGTGCACAGGTTTGCAATCAAGATCAATAGATTTCTTAATTGCATCCACCACAATTTGAGTCTTTCTGCTGATTTCAGGCCATCTGTTATCCGGCGGGAACCCGCATTTCTTAATGCCCTGCGCTAGCCTAGCAAGCTCTTGAACCATCAAGGCCTCTTGAGGAGTTTCATTATCCACCACCACTTTTTCAGTTTTCACATTCCATCCAGTTTGATCATCCATGAACGTTGCAGGTGATGCCAGGTCAAAAAAAGCAGAACCCTCTTGATAAGGAATGACAAAATCCTTGAGATGCAAGGATCCTTTAGTACCGGTGATCGACAAGTCCATGGATGTATGAGAGAAGAAAGAGCAGTGGATGATTGCTACTGTCTTGTGATGTTGATCATAGTTCAAGCAGGCTGTGCATGATAATACGATTCCAGCTGAGTTCTTGGTCACACTAGCTGGTAAAGCAGATACAACATTTGGTAATCGGTAATTTTTTGCCCACAAGACTGCTCCGACGCAATACCAGCCCAAATCACCAAGTACACCAAGAGCATCCATATCCTGCTTCACTCTAATATTGCTCTCAAAGAATTCAGGAGGCACTTTAGCTGTTGACGTGCTATGAATCTGATCAGTATTATAAACACAGTTACAGTCGAATATCTAGTGAACAGCGACAAATGGAGTTCTTAATTTTTACTTTTCCCCAAACCCCAAACCTACGTTCAAACTTGTTGGGAAAATCACATATCTTATAGCTAAAAAGTGGAATCTCTAAAGCATTTTCTTTAAGAAATTGTTGTCCAAGAAAAAAGAAAGAGATGAACACAAGAACACAACTTACAAAGTCCACTTGTCCAACAAGATTGGAATCAAAGAGTAGCTCCTTCATCTTCATAGTTCTTGGATGATGCAACCACATTGAGCCGTCCAAGAATTGCACACCATTTGATACACAAGCTTCCAGAATCTTGTCCAAATCTACCACATCAAGTGCAGCCGGCTTCTCTAATAACACATGCTTCTTCTTTTGGGCAGCCAAGACTGCCCACTGAACATGAAGACTAGTTGGCAATGGCAAGTAAACAACTTCGATGGATGGATCGTCAAGTAATTCTTCATAGCTACCATAAATCTTGATTGTCTCTGGCAATCCATTTTGTATGGCAAATTGCTTGGCCTTTTCTAGGGAGCGACTTGCGATAGCATAAAGAATTGAATTGGGTGCTAAGTTTATGGCTCTTGCCAATTTAATGGCTATTTTGGCACATCCTAGGATACCAAAATTTACTAGATTTTCAGTCATATGTGGTTTTATGTTCGGATTTGGCTAGTGTTCGTGTTCGATAATTTCTTGGAGAGGGATGATGTGCGAGGAAATGATGTTTGGATGAGAAGAAGTCGTGGCATGCTTTAGACCTTAGGACGTTGATAAGGCTAAAATTCTTCTGGGAAGTGTTTTGACTGTTTGTTCTATTACTTTTGAAAATTAGGTACAACAACCCCCAAAACAACCCCTATAAAATAAATACGTGATTAATTTTTTTATTTTATTTTAATATATTGTTATTAAAAACAAAAAAATATTTTAATATATTTTTATTAAAAAACATTTTAAAAATAATAGCCCCCATACCATACTCTTATACACCTCTATATTTTAAAAATAATAGCCCCATACCATACTCTTATACACCTCTATATAATTTTTTTTCAACCAATTATATTTAATTTTTTTTATAATTTTAATATGTTAATATGTTTTTTGAACCAATTGTATTTAATTTTTTTTAATTTTTTTTAATAATTTTAATATGTTAATATCGAAAACAAATTTTTATATATATATATATATATATATTATTTTGATATTTTTTAAATAAAAATATTTTAAAAATATTGATTATCATCTTAAACTCTATCTCAATATAATATTTGTATTAAACAGTAAGATAAAAAGTGTCAATCTGAATCTTCTTTTAACAGGACTGTCTCCCACATGAAGCTTGTATCTTGATCAACTAAAATTTCTGATAGAGTTCATGAGATTATTTACCAAATCATCAGGACAAAAACAAGCCCCAATTCTCTGAGAAGCCCTCTAATTATTCTAATTTTTCAAATTTGACCATCTCATTAACGCAAATGTTTTAGTTTAATCCCTGAAATCAGTTTCTGCTAAATACAATAACCAACTAACTAAAACCTGAAAGCCCGCCTTTCCAGTTTCTGTGCTTCCCTTCCTTCTCTCCCTCTCACAAGAGTCACATCACCTCTTCCTCAAGAAACTCTCCGTTTTCAAGAATGGTATCCACTACTTCATCATCATCATCACCACCACGTCGAGTTCCAGCCAGGCCACTATCACGCTCCCTTCTGCCTTTGCGCTTTAAGGCCAAACTACTTCCAGGCCGCGGAAACCCGAGTAAATCAAGAAACTGGTCACGGCCATCACCATCAAGACTAGGACCATCATCATTGAGCTCAGAGGAGTCATCATTACCCTTAGTTTCTCCACTGTCGCGATCATCCCTGTATTCAACTAGGGAATATCTCAGAAGTAAAGCCATACAAATCCTGGAGTCACCAGATGCTTTACCTCTTACTTTTTTTCTTAATGAACTTAACTTCCCTGAAAACTCCATTGATTTAATGAATGCTCGAAAACTCTTGAATTACCTTAAAAAGAACTACCTTACTTCCTTCTGTCTTTGCCTTGTTTCTTACTTGAAATTTTGCGCCACTGAATTTGTGAATTGCAAGGAATATGCCTTTGATATCCTATGCCAGATTCTTACAGAAAATGAGCGTGGTCTTTGGCAGGAAACCTCCTTCATGAATAAAGAACTCAAATCAGCACTTCTTGATTGTTTGAATACAGAGAGGTCAATAAAGATATTGCATAAAATTCTCGATTTTGTCGTCACCATTGCTACTAAAGAAGTAAGACTTGGGAATGAATGGCCTGAGCTTCTTGAGTTTGTTTATGAATCTATTGGTTCTGATTCTGATTCTGAAGATAGATTGGAGTGTGCGATTTCTTTGCTTTATAAGTTGATCCCACAATGTGCTGTCGAAGATTTGGTTATTAGTATTGATTCCTTTTATGATAGTTTAGTGGATATATTTGATTCTGAAGAAATGAGTTTAGAGGTACAGGTTCAGGCAGCTCTTGCCTCAAATCGTTTTCTTTGTTACTGGACGAATCGGTCAGACCATGATAGATATAGTACTGTCCTTTTGGTCGAAATAGTGTTGACCATTTCCACTTTGATCGAGCATAGATCAGACAAAGATATACAGGCGGTGGTCAATGAATTGACTGTGTTGGCAAAGGAGAAGCCATGGTCTTTGAGTAGCCAATTTGATTATCTGGTTCAATCTGTGCTTAGGATCGTGGATGGAATTGAACTTCAAGACAGAACAAAAATTATTGCATTAGAATTTGTGGTTGCTTTATCTGAAAAAAGAGTTGAAGGTCGACGAATGTTGCGAAGATCACATTATATAATCCCAAAGTTACTTGAAAAGATTTTGTTTCTGCTTGCAAATTTAGAAGATGAACCAGAAAGCGGAACTGCAGAGACTGACATTCAGAATCTGCCTGTGGTAAGGTGCTTGGCTAGAATTGCAGCTGCCTTAGGTGGGGAAGTTCTCGTGAATAATTTCCCCAAATTATTTGCAATTCATTTTGGCGCTGAAGATTGGCAGAGCCGCCATGCTGCTGTTCTTTTCCTTGGCATTGTTGCAGAGAAATGTTCAAAGCCAAAGGTCTCTGAACTTTTCCTCCCCTTTCCATTCTATATGTTTTGTTAATTGATTCTAGTTCTTGTGGCTTCATTGGATTTAAAATCATCCCTAAGGTTCTACAATGCAGGAGTTGAAACATGGTTGGAATCAAATGGCAGGAAGAATTATCAGAAGTGTCAAAGAAGACATACACCCTCATGTGCGTTGGGCAGCTTTATATACAATTAAACAATTATCCAAGCATTTGAAACCTGAATTTCAAGACAATTATCATGAAAAGGTGATGCCTGCATTAACCAAAGCCATGGATGATTTCAATAATCCCCGTGTTCAGGTACCTCGATTCCTGAAATAGCAAATCCTGACTTAACCTTGTAACACCAGTAGCCTGTTACCATCTTTCACCCCTAGATGCTTTATATCCTTGATTCTTCTGGTTTTGCTAATTATTTCTCCAGGTGCAAGCTTATTTAGCGTTGTTCGACTTCACCTGGAACTGTTCTTCAAGTACTCTGAAACCTCACCTAAAGGAAATTGTCAACAAATTGCTCAAACAATTAACAGGTATATTACCTGCTGTACAATTCATTCTACCTATGTATGTACTGTGTGCACCCTTGTTTATAATGCATTTAGGCACTACTGTTTATAATGCAGAAAGTAAATCATATGGTCCAGGGCGAAACTTTAAAACTATTGTCAGCAGTAGCTCATTCATCACAGGTACTCCTTGATTATTGATATTCAGTTAATCCAAGTTTCTGTTTTCTTAGCTATATTCTACCTTCTTGTTTAACACTGCAGGATCACTTTGCAGAGTATTATAGTAGTGTCATGCCTTATCTTAAAGTTATAATGATGACTGCAAATGAAGAACTTGACCACAATCATCTTGCCAATTCCGTGGAGTGCATAACTATTGTTTGGTTGGCTGTAGGAAAGGATAAGATCAGATCTGATATTGAAATGGTAATGGTCAATAACAATTTTTATAGAAATTTAAACTGGTTGTGGTTGCTGTCAGAATAGACCTCCTGAAGTCAGTCCATAACTAAAACCAATTGGATTTATTTCTTAGTTGGAATGGCCAAATGATCTATAATTGTGAGATATTGCATAACTATAACTGTTTATTATCTCATACAAGGTTGTGTAATTGCTCTTCTCTTTACAAGGATCAAAATTAGAGGAAAATGATCCAATGAGAAGTCAACTGTTGCAAGTATGTCATTGTTACTTTTCCAGTTTCATTTCAAACATAAAGGCAGCACTTCCCATTTATTCCTGCTTTTTATCCAACACAAATCTATAACCACGTTGCAGGCATGGGCCAGGCTTGGGAAATGCTTGGGACATGAATTCAAACCTTATATGAGTGTTGCCATTCCGCGGTTGCTTAAATCTGCTAAAATCGGATCATATGTCATTATACCTGATAATCCTGACGATTTTGATCAATCGGATGGCAGGTAGGCTTTTCAGTCGAGGATTTTTCCTACATTTCTGCAATGCATAATATACTGTCAATACTTTTTTTCTGGTCTTTGATACTTGTAGAGACAATGCTAGAATGCAGGAAGCTATGCTCCAAAATTGAGAATGTTTTTCCTTTAGCTTGACACCTTCAGAAGAAATGATTTTGATAATAAGAGAGATTTTTTTGCCGACATTAGGATTTTTAGCCCTTTTCTTTTGCTGAGGAATATACGATTTTTACAGTATCACGGCCCTGATTCTTGGAGATAGAAAGATTTGGATCAAAACTAAGGTCCTGGAGGAAAA
The DNA here is from genome assembly GCF_000495115.2 of Populus euphratica. Classification (NCBI taxonomy): domain Eukaryota; kingdom Viridiplantae; phylum Streptophyta; class Magnoliopsida; order Malpighiales; family Salicaceae; genus Populus; species Populus euphratica. The sequence continues at coordinate 336,507 of NW_011499922.1, forward strand.
ACTCACAGCTTGTAAAGGGTTGTATTTACTGGCTGATGAGTTGAAGGAAGGCCTTTCGGTATGGACTGAATAGGTTGGTTATGCAACACTGCATATGATTCTCCTTTCTTGAATCTCTTCCAAAAAATTGGAAATAACTTCCAATGCAATGATCAATAATATGTGTAGGTTGCTCGGGCTTTAGTTCCACGTCTCAAATTTGCACACAGTGAAGAAATCCGAAGAGTTGCTGCTTCTGGTATTTATTACACTTTAATGTTTCTTGACAAAGAAAGCTGAATTCTCCAAGTTAAAACTAATGCTCAGGACTCAGGAGAGATTACAGATTCTCTGATAGCTTGCACAGGAGCATACTCTCTCTTCAACATCGCACAAAATTCTAGGCATCTGAAACAAGACACATGTAGCGTTCTAGTCAGATTGCCTAGTGCTTCGCTCAGAATCAAAACAGTTTTGCCTTTGAACTTGACCTAAAACCTGAGCCTGTTATTAGAATTTTCAGCTATCCTAGACCTTGTTTAGCACCATTTATCTCATTTTCATTTTTCCATGTAAGCTTCTTATTTATTAGGAATGCTCCTGCATCACTGACAAACACAGTTTAATTTTTGGTGCTTCGACACTAGCCATGCCAGTGCTCTTAAAATCATCTAGAGTAGCAACACAAGAACGGTATCTTGAGTGGTCTGCTGACGAATCTCCTTTTAAGAAGTTATGCTCTTATGTGGTACCAGCTCTGGTTAAAGCTCTAAGTAAGGTAATTTCTACTTGAAAATGAACATTTTTTCTCCTTTGGGTTCAAAGAAATAACATTTAATTAAGCTAGGCTACTGTAATTCGTAACTGCTATTGGTATGTAGGAATCATTGCTTGAGATTGCGGCAGTAATTTTGGACTCGTTGGATGAATGCATGAAGGTCTGCCTCGCTTTGGACAAATCTTTACTGCTTATATCTGTTTAAGATCCTACTCAAAATAAACATGAACCTCTTTTTATTCTTTATCCATATTTTGTTTTCCCCGCATGATGACAGGCGAAGACACCTCAGAAGAAGGTGTGAGGACCATGATATGAATCCAATTTCAGACCGTCTCATGACGACAGGCGAAGACACTTCAAGAGAAGGTGTGAGGACCATGATATGAGTCCAATTTCAGACCGTCTCATAACGACAGGCGAAGACACCTCAGGAGAAGGGGGGAAGAATGGACATTAGGATTTTTAGCCCTTTTCTTTTGCTGAGGAATATACGATTTTTACAGTATCACGGCCCTGATTCTTGGAGATAGAAAGATTTGGATCAAAACTAAGGTCCTGGAGGAAAAACTCACAGCTTGTAAAGGGTTGTATTTACTGGCTGATGAGTTGAAGGAAGGCCTTTCGGTATGGACTGAATAGGTTGGTTATGCAACACTGCATATGATTCTCCTTTCTTGAATCTCTTCCAAAAAATTGGAAATAACTTCCAATGCAATGATCAATAATATGTGTAGGTTGCTCGGGCTTTAGTTCCACGTCTCAAATTTGCACACAGTGAAGAAATCCGAAGAGTTGCTGCTTCTGGTATTTATTACACTTTAATGTTTCTTGACAAAGAAAGCTGAATTCTCCAAGTTAAAACTAATGCTCAGGACTCAGGAGAGATTACAGATTCTCTGATAGCTTGCACAGGAGCATACTCTCTCTTCAACATCGCACAAAATTCTAGGCATCTGAAACAAGACACATGTAGCGTTCTAGTCAGATTGCCTAGTGCTTCGCTCAGAATCAAAACAGTTTTGCCTTTGAACTTGACCTAAAACCTGAGCCTGTTATTAGAATTTTCAGCTATCCTAGACCTTGTTTAGCACCATTTATCTCATTTTCATTTTTCCATGTAAGCTTCTTATTTATTAGGAATGCTCCTGCATCACTGACAAACACAGTTTAATTTTTGGTGCTTCGACACTAGCCATGCCAGTGCTCTTAAAATCATCTAGAGTAGCAACACAAGAACGGTATCTTGAGTGGTCTGCTGACGAATCTCCTTTTAAGAAGTTATGCTCTTATGTGGTACCAGCTCTGGTTAAAGCTCTAAGTAAGGTAATTTCTACTTGAAAATGAACATTTTTTCTCCTTTGGGTTCAAAGAAATAACATTTAATTAAGCTAGGCTACTGTAATTCGTAACTGCTATTGGTATGTAGGAATCATTGCTTGAGATTGCGGCAGTAATTTTGGACTCGTTGGATGAATGCATGAAGGTCTGCCTCGCTTTGGACAAATCTTTACTGCTTATATCTGTTTAAGATCCTACTCAAAATAAACATGAACCTCTTTTTATTCTTTATCCATATTTTGTTTTCCTATATGTATCTGTCCCGGGTACTGATTCTGGTAATCGAATTCATGTGTCACAGCAAAATGCTATATATTATGAAATTACCAACATGCATGCTCTCTTATCTTTCAGATGTCTGAACATGTACTAGATGAAGACCAGACTGACCTGTTCCTAAAAGCGATAATGAATGTTCTGCAAAAGATTTCATCTCTTTCAAGAAGCAAAGTTGGGGCTATTGAAGGAATAAATCAGACATTACCAGATGAGGAAAATTGGGAAGAACAGAAAGTTTATGACAAAGTTTGCAGTTTTTTTATCTTTAATTGGAGATGCCTTGCCACTTATTTCAAATTTAATTATTTGTAGATGATCCTTGAAATGGGTTCCGTTGCTTGCCTTCTGTTCATTTCAATGCAGGCAGCTGCTTGTGTGACCACTTTCATCGTAACACACAAGAACTCTTTCTTACCATTCATCGGCAAGCTTGCACCATGCATAGAACTAATGTGGGTGAGTTTAAACATCCTTTTCTGCTCGCATTCTGTGATTCCATGGTCATGACCACAACCTTATAATTTCCAAACATTGTCAAATGATCCATAAAACTGTTGCATGATGGCTGCTGCTAGGCTACCCTGATGACTTTCCAATTCCCATCAAATTGTTTTCATTTCCCACTGGTTCGTTGCCTTCAGGTAAAGGATAGAATAGTCGAAGAGCGAAGAATTGCCTTGCATATATTTTGTGATGTTGCGAAGCAATTCCAAGAAGAAGCATTTAGGTAGACCACTTCTTTTTGCATTGATTGAGCATGCTTTTATAATGTGCTTAATTCAGTCTGATAAAACAGGCGGTGCAAGATTATTCTTCTATTTCTGTTTAAAGCATGCAAGGATGAGAACCCCGAAGTTCAAGAGGTTATCTCACACGCATACCTGTGATGTTGGAACACTTCTATGGTGCATTTCTGATTCAGAAGACTATTGTTTCAGGTAGCTGCGCAGGCAATTGGTACAGCGGCAGAGTTTGGTGGGTCTGTATTCAAGTCTTTTCTTAAAGGTTGCTTGTTATTCTGCTTTCTGCAACATGAGTTCGTCCTGTGCAGTCAGTTTCTGCAATAAACCACGTAGTTTTTCTTTTGCAGGGGCTGTTTCTGCTTTGAATGCGGTTATGGGGCATCCTAACGCATTGCAGATGGAATATGTAATGGCCCATGATACTGCTGTTTCTGCTCTAGGAAAAAATTTGCAGTTCCATCGTGAAAAACTCAAAGCGGAAAAGGTATATTTGCTTTTTCTTGTTTCCAGATTAACGTCAAAGGAAGCTTTTGTGTTCCACCAAATGCGTGCACGTTTCAGCTTGTATTTCCTTTTAGACTTACCTTTCCGACTGATGTTCGACTGGAGAGTATGTTTGGCAGTAAAAAAGTGGCAGAAGCAAAGCTAGGAATTAATTTGCCTTTTAGAAAGCATATTATGGCCATTCTGTGAAGTTGCCTTCTCTATTTAACAGGTTTTGAGGATATGGTTAGGCCATTTGCCACTGAAAAATCATCTAGAGGAGGCCAAAGTTGTTCATCGGCAGCTATGTTCATTGGTTGAAGTGTAAGCCAAATTTTCATCACATGGTTGAAGTATAACTAGAACCATTCGATTCCATTTTCTACTGATTTTCCTTACCCTGGTTGTTTTCTTGTTTCATTCCAGGTCAGAGGGGGAACTTCTACGCACCCAAAAGGCTTATCTTTCCGAAATTGTTGCTGTTTACGCCGAGGTACATTCCATTGTTTGTTTAATTCGGCAAACTGCTTAATTTTCCATGAATTTTACTTATAATAGAACAATCCTTTTTCTTTTTCGAAAGATCCTGTGGGCAGGCAAGAAGTTAGCTACTGAGGAAACTGTAAACCAAATGATCAAGCAATTGAAACTTCACAGTAGAAGGTCACCCCCTTCTACCTGGAGATCCATCATGCTCTCCCTGGAACCCCATCTGCAGAAGAAGTTGGAATCCGTATTGTCGTCCTAGATTTCTATGTGCAATGGGCAATGTTGTCTGTCCCTCTTTAAAATGTTTGTGCTAATCAACAAGTTTGCTCATTGCTGCATGTACATGAACTATTCTTATGTGCATTACCCCTGACAGTTCCTGGAATACATAAATCGAAGGAATGAATCGCTCATTCAATCACTTGTTGGAGAGAAAATGAACAAACACAAAAAAAACAAAAACATGTTTGGTTGGAGAGGCAGACATAAAATAAATTAGTACCCGAGACAGTTTTTGAGTGAATTTCTATTTTTTAAAAATAAAAAGGATAGGGGAACATGTCAAATGTTATCATATATACTCATTCTTATATTGAACATCTGCCTAAAAGAACAGATGTGTTTGATCCCAGATGAGAAAGGTAACTAGTTATATATACACATCTTTGTACAGGATCAACTTGTTTGTATGTTACACCACCACCAAACTAAATAGCATCAAATTTGATGATCACACCAAAATCATTCATTTCCCGGTTAGTTTAATGTCCAAATCTATGTATCCTTTACCATAGTGACTAGATGGTATAAATGAATCAACTTTGGTTCACTTTTCTTGTTTTAAATTTGAAAGGCAGAGTAGGCTGTCGCAAATTCCCGGCAAGTCACATTGCACCTGTAGTAGTATGCACACCCACAGCAACTGTGTCGAAACCGAAGCTCAAGATAACTCTGCAGATTTGAACCCGAGCTCGGTTCGCCAGGTGAACGAAGTGTGTTACTGCTGTACTAAACCTTATTGGCATCAACTTTTGTATACTGAGATCAAGTTCATTAATCTATTACAATCATAGATAGGGCACTGCCACATATATTGTCAAAAAAAATTGATCATGAGAATTTTGCAGGGTCACTGATAAATTCTTTAATGCTAATTGCTAAAGCAATAGCCATGGAAAAATTCATCTGACTCTCACAACACTATGTCAACAATGGCCTAGCCAATATATACAGAGCAGAAAATATCTATTATTTTAAATTTTCTAATATGACCACCTCACAGAAGTAAAGCCAAAATCATTGATTGTCTCAGAATTAAAGCCAAAATCATTTTTTCACTTGAACGTTTCTTTTGCTTTTGTTTCCAATTTCAGATCAGATGTGGAACTTCTAGGCCCAAACAAGGCTAATTTTTGCAGAGTCGCTGGTGTTTATGCCGAGGTACATTTCCTCCTTTATTGTGAAGTAACAATTGCTTTCGTAGCCCATTTTAGAATCTGTATAAACTATTGATAATACCTATTTTCTGTGATTTTTACTTTGCATGGGAGATCTTCATTTTTTCCAGATCCTGTGGACGGGTAAGAAGTTAGCCACAGATGAAACTATAAGCCAAATGATCAAGCAACTGAAACAAAAAGAAGCGGGTCACTGCCCAATATTTTGAAATCCACCATTTCCTCCCTAGAACTCCATCAGCAGATTCATCAGAAGTTGGAATCTATATTGTTCTACTACACTATCATCCCTTAAAGACATCTTGTTTGTATGACATTGAATCCTTTTTTGCTGATTAAAACTATTAACGGATGAAGAGAATTTCTACTTGCCAAGAAAATAAGTTTCCTTGCTATCATTTACCCGTAAGCCTCATTAATACAGCAAAGAAATTCCCTAATAAACAAACAAGGCAAATTACAAGCATCATTCGTTGAGAGAACTAAATTAAGCGAAAGCTACGTCGCACTGTATAAATCTACTTGATGAAAAGATCATTTCAAGTCAAACAGAAAAATAAACAAAACTTTGAGATTTATTCTCTCGTATCATCATCCTCATCTTCTGCATCAGTTATCTCAAGGTCAGCAAGCAGCTCTTCTAGAGGAATAGAAGGTGCATCCTCCCCATTAGTCAGAGATGCCATCTCAGAAGGTTGATATTCTTTGTTACGATACAATGATATATTGAACCTCCACTCAGGGTTCTCTTCCAGATCTCTCAAGAACTGTTCATACTCCGAGTTCATCTTCTCTTCATCACCTCTACCTCTCGTGTCATCAAACTCCATATTGAGGGACTTGAGCTTCCAGGAACGAGGCTTCCCCCGTTTTCTCTGGCGTTTCTCTTCATAGCTCTTCTTTACCAAGATTACTTCCGGAATGACTAAATCTTTGTACTTGTCGAGCTCCATGTCATTACTGTTAGCTCCATGTAGGTCATAACCAAGAGCATAATCACCAGGTTTCAGAATATGCCCCAGATGCGTTTTTATGTAGAACATGGTATCATTCTTCCCAAAATCTGACACACGAGCAACTTGGGCATCAGCTAAAGCATATCTAGAGCCACCAATACTAACTTCAGGGGAAACAATGTCCTCATCAAATACAATATACTCCACAAGCTGCCTGCTAGTGAGAAGAGACTAAAAGGCTGTTCTCCAATACCGGTCAGCGTCCAAGAAGCACTGTCTCAGAGTGAAAGGATCTAACAACGCAATGCTGTTTGTGACTTTGGTGCAGATCACAAGAGGACCTAGATTCCCCAAGCCAACAGCAACTCTTGGAGACAGCAGATTAAATCCTCACGGAAAATTGGAGAGATGTCAACCGAGAAAGTATATTTGTAATTGTAGTTGTTGCTCTTAGTATCATGGGAAACAAGTTGCTTGTCATCGCGACTCCTTACTGGAGCTACTTTACCCACAAACTCAACAAATTTAACACCATGGCTACGATTTCCAAAGAAAAAATCAATACCATGATCCATTTGCTTGATTTTAATAGCACGGACAGCAGCATCATGCTTCAAAATCAGCTGCTCCAAGTAAAAGAAAGTTCTTCAATGAGCGACATGGTGCCGGAGCTGGACAGCAGCAACCCATTGATCTAGGATTGGCATGAAACTCTTGTGCAAGAATCACACGTGTTCCTGCTGAACATACTCAACAACATATGCTTGTTCAAGTATTGCACCATCAAGGACCTCCTTCTGAACTCTCACCCGGAGCTTGATCCTCTTGGAATGAGGTTCAGTCCAAATAAATTCCGCATTTACCAAATTAACCCCTTCCGACTTCAACTTCTTCAGACAAAATGCCATCAACTCCCTTGATTCTAATTGAGCCCTAATCCGCGTAGTTGGTGGATCCAAGAAGGTATCACACTCGGAGCAATGTACAAGGATCACATGCTTCTTTAACCTTCAGTCATGTCAACTTCCGAGCGCAAAAACTTGACACGCATATTAGCAGCATTTGGTTGCATCAGAATACCACATTCTCGACACAAAACACTTCCAATTGCCTGATGAACCATAAACATGCCTGCTTCTTCAGCCATATCTGGCAAATAACACAAAGAATAAGAACAACAACAATAGTATGCATTATTTATCATAACTGTCTTAATTGATTTCCACCAAATTACTCTGGATTAATATTCTACATTGTTTAAAAAACTCGAGTTTGTTTGAATTAATATCCTACATGGTTTAAAAAGAAACGCAACTTAAACTAGATTCTAGAACGATAAATCACCAAATCGAGTTTAATAGCATTGATTGATATTATATTAATTTTTATTTATTTTCTTAATAATTTAACTAGTAGTTATGTTGTTTGTTCATAGTTGGGGGATGGGGGGTAAAATTTGATGGTATACTTTTCTTTCAGCCAGTGTGTGTACAGTAAGTATATGCAGAGTCGAGTACGACGGCCTTAATGAATGGATCCTAAGAGGCCCATAAAGCCTTTCCCAAAGAACCTGCAAAAGGCCCATCTCTTGAACTTACACTCAAATGTAAAGCCCATTGAAATGCATATTCCAAGACATAGGCTCTTAGGGACCAGGGCCGCAGTCCTTTACAGGGAGGTTTACACATTCTTTTAGGGTTTCGCATTTTCCTTTCAAATCTTAAAATCTTATCTATCATATTTAATATTTCAGTCTTGATAAAAGACTTACATTAGTCTTCCCCCTTGGAGACCAAAGGTTTAATGGGCCAAAAAAAAACCTAGAGTACATTAATTCTCCAATTTTTCCTCAGCGATGTGATGTGGGTCTTGGCTCCAAAGTTTCTCGCAAGCCAAGAACTTTTTGGTGGAAATAGATGATGATTTTGATTGAATTAAGGCTATAATCATAGATGGATATTAGTTTAGGGGGGTAAATTAAGAAAATCCCCAAACTTCAGGGAGTTTAGTAGTTTTCCTTTGTTTTATATATAGATGAAGAATTTATTTATTTATTTATTTAATTCTTAAGTGCAAATGAGCTTAATTAGCCTATAGCACAAACAAAGAACCAATAAGAGGTCCAACTCAAAGCCTAGAACATAAATGAGATTTAGCTAAGATAAAGATCTTTTTTAAAACTAATTAACCACACCATGGGTAAATTTACAATCATTCTCGTAGTATTCTTCATCTAAAATATTATATTTTTAAAATATTTTTTAATTTTAATGTAATAATATTAAATCATCCAGAAAAACATTATCAAACACATTACTAAGAGGTAAATTAGTGGGACTTGATACTACAACATTACTAAGAGGTAAGCCAAAAAATTAAAAAAATCAAATTATAAAAAAAAAACTCATTAGAATATTAAAAAAAATATTCAATTTGGTTCAGTTTCATAAGCATGAAATCAAAAAACCAAACCGAACCAAATTGAAAAAATAAAAATAAAAGAATCGAAAAAACCCGAAATCAAGCCCATTAAAAACATTTAAAAAAAACCCAAAAACAATATAAATTTTAATTTTTAATATAAAATAATTAAATCGAATTGCATCAAAACCAAACTGAATCAAAATCAATCAGTTGAGTTTTAGTTTTTAATATAAAATAATCAAATTAAACTTAATTTTTAATATAAAATAATCAGATTAAACTTAATCAAAACTGATTAGTTTCACCTTATTTTAGTTAGATTTTTTTTATATATATATTTTATAAAATTTTAATTTATTTTTATAGATAAACCTCAAACTAAACACTCGCAAGCCATGAACTTTTTGATGGAAATAGATGGTGATTTTGATAAAATTAAGGCTATAATCATAGAGGGATATCAATTTAGGGGGTAAATTAAGAAAATCCCCAAACTTCAGGGAGTTTAGTAGTTTTCCTTTGTTTTATATATAGATGAAGAATTTATTTATTTATTTATTTAATTCTTAAGTGCAAATGAGCTTAATTAGCCTATAGCACAAACAAAGAACCAATAAGAGGTCCAACTCAAAGCCTAGAACATAAATGAGATTTAGCTAAGATCAAGATCTTTTTTAAAAGCTAATTAACCACGGTGTAGTTTAGGTAATTTTACAATAATTCTCATAATATTCTTCATCTAAAAAATTATATTTTTTAAATATTTTTTAATTTTAATATAATAATATTAAATCATCTAGAAAAACATCACCAAACGCATGCAAATTAGCGTGACTTGAGACCAAATTCATACCACAACATTAATGGGAGGTAAGAGAAAAACCAAAAAATTAAAAAAATCAAACCATAAAAAAAAACTCATTAACAAATATTAAATTTGATTTTAGTTTTGTAAGTATGAAATTAAAAAGCCAAACCAAATCAAATTGAAAAAAACAAACCAAAAAAACTCGAAACCAAGCCTATTAAAAACATTTAAAAAAATCTCAAAAACAATATATATTTAAATTTTTAATATAAAATAATTAAACTGAATCGAAATCAAACCGTACCAAAACCGAACCGAATCAAAACCGGTCGATTAAGTTTTAGTTTTTAATATAAAATAATCAAATTAAACTAAACTAAAACTGATTGGTTTAACCTGATTTTATTTCAATTAGATTTTTTTTGTATATTTTATAAAATTTTAATTTACTTATTTTTATAGATAAACCTCAAACTAAACTGAAAGCGAGAACTGCTGGTGTTGCCATTGGAGGAAGGCATGAATTGTCATGGACAATGCCTTCTCAATTCTTATCCAAATAGGCCAAGAAAATGTGGCGTGGGAATTGACAAAGACAATACTTTCGATGTATAGTCTCATGATAACACAACAAATTGAAGATGATGTATACACCAATAGGAGTAGTGGTATAAATACAAGCATACGGTATTTATGCCAAGACACAACAGCCCGCTTTAAATGCGGGGCAGACAATGGGGGTTAGAGACTCTCATGAAGGACAATGTCAGCCTCCCTCCTCAGGGCCCCTTAACTAGGGCTTGATGTGAAAGCTCTGTCACACCCCCACACACATACCCCAATACAAAGATAACCCTCAGCTCTCTCGAACGACGGAGTCTACTCACTTTCTTGCATTTTTGACTGCCTTTGCCAGCACAGTGCCTTCGCCAACAGTGAATTTCTTCAAAGACTTTTTTTTTTTAATTTTTTGCAAGAAAAAGGGATTTCAAAAAAATTAAAATGCATTTTTTATTGCTTTAAATTAAGTTTTTCTTAGTGTTTTTAGATATTTTTTTATATGATAATGTTAAAAATAATATTTTTTTAATATATTTCTAAACAAAAATATTATAAAACACTCTTAAAACCACGATATCAAACAAATTCTTTATCTAATCATATGTTTTACTTATAGAACTCATCTGATTGGGAAGCTCTATTTAAAATCTAGACTTTATATATTTAAAAAGTTTATTTCCAATTTAATTAATTTAGTTAAAAATATAATATGATATTTTTTAAAATAATATTGTTTTTATTTTAAAAAATAATTAAAATAGATTGAACCAAACCATACAGTGTTTCTATTAGAATGTTTAAGAGCTTGAATAAATGAAATGAGCAAAAAGAAAGAAAAAAGTGAAAAACGTAAAGAAAAGAAAACCCACTCTATATATATATATATAGTGCTAGCTATGAAGAACCAGGTGGCAAGTAGGCTTAATAAGACATGCATGCATGCACAATTGCACATGCATATATTATCATAAACTCATCATAGACTCATGATGGCTTACTTTTCTTCACTTTTGTTTTGTTGTCAGCATGAGAAAGCTAAATTAAAAAAAAAAAAAAAAAAAAAAAAAAAGCTAAATAAAAAAAAATAAAAAAAGAAAGCTTTGAGAGAAGGGAAGTACAGGGAGTCTTTTTCTTACTCTACTTTAATTCGCGTGCTTCTCCCTCTCTCTTACTGGAGGGGCGTGTGAAAAATTTTGATTTTTTTTTGTTTTAAATTGATTTTTTATTTTTTAAATTTTTTTAATTTAATGATATAATTTTAAAAAAAAATATAAAAATAATTTTGACATATTTTCTTTTTAAAAAACACTTTTACAAATAATAGCATGCAATGGTATTGTCAATGCAGAGCTCACCTGATAGAGTGGAGGTGGTACCTTTTTTTAAAAAAAAAAGGGGAATTTTTTCGTCAATCATAAAGCAATCGATTACAAAATCATTTTCCCACCTCTCACATCAGACCATCTTTGCTGTTTCTGCGAAGAAAGTCCTGTATCCTTCTGCCTCCTTCGCATTTATTACTCTCTTTTCGAGGAATGGGCCATCCATCTAGGGTTTACCCCTCCAGCCCCCGGTTCTCTCTCCCTCCCCCCGAAACAAATTCATATTCATATGTCAACTTCAAACGTACAGCCTTGTTCCAAGTGTCAACGTGTAATTAAATTAGTTCAATGGCAATTCACTATGGTTTCTTACATGGATTAATGAGATTTTGACTTTACAACAACAAGAGCACTTAAGACATTGTTGATTTGAACCAAATTTGATTTTGAACCACTTAAATGACAGCAAATAACTTTGAAATCTTAGCTAAATAACACAGCCATAATTAATGGCTATCTTTACCTTTGGTTAAATTGACTGTGTTTTAATGGGATCATCCCTATCCTTTTTTTTTAAAAAAAAATATTAGTAACTTATAAAATTCTTTAGTTCTTAGAGGTTGATGTGTTTGATCTGTTTTTATAAAAAACAAATGAGATTTATTGTTTGTATATATCAATTCTCAAATAATTGTTGTTGAGCAGTATAAACAACATTTTAATTATGCATTTATAATGTAAAAAGGGTAAAGGGGATGAAAGATTAGATCAGGATTTGAAACAAGATGTCTGTCATAGCACAAACACATAAATCATTCCTATTTGCATGGGTGTAGGAAATCACTAGCTAGTATTTGGTGTGCATTAAACTATAATGTAATGTCATGTCAAGATATTTCAATGTATATTTATATGGTCGTGATTGCACGCGATAATCAAAGAGATTGATCGATGGTAGTTGAGTTTTGTTAGAAATGTACAGTGCATTCTTTGTTGTGGTGGTGCTCCTTGATTAAGTTTTTGTTCATTTGTTACAATATTTTTTTTATAAAAGTAGTATGAAAATTATTATTTTTTATATTTAGCAATGTCAAGAAAAATAAGTTAAGAAATAGTTTTTAATATTTGACCATATAATGAAAAATAAGTTGAAAATAACTTATTAATATTTTATTTATTTTTAAGTTTATTAAAAAAATGAGAATAAAAAAAATATGGTTGTTGAAAATTTGAAAAAGAATAAAATAAAATAAAAATTAATTTCATAAATTCTTAAAAAAACAAATAAGAATCAAATCTGACAAATAAAAAAGTTAAAAGATGATGAAATTAAAAAATAATATTATAAATTTATAAATTATTTCAAATAAACTAAATAATAATGAAAAGAATAAGAAAATATTTAGTCATTTTACCTCATTTATTTTTGAAAGTTTTGAAAAGTGTTTTCCAAAGAAAATAACAAGAAAACATTTTTCTTTCTTTAAAGCTATTTTTTCATTTTACTAATAAGTGTTTTTTTGTTGACAAAGTTTTCTTAAGGTTACCAAACATTAAAAAATGGGGAAAATGATTTCAATAACAGTGTTTTTCTAAAAACAAATAGAGTCTAACTATCGGTTTGGTTTGAATTAAAAAAAATCTAATTTAATTGCTTTTTTTATTCAAAATTTTGAATTAAATCAAATGTATGGAATAAATAATCAATTTGGCTTTACTCGATTCAATTTATATTTATCAAAATTGAATAAATCCATTATCTATAGTTGGACTATTGTTTTTATAGGTTTTGATTTTATGAGCATTTAGTTTATAATGGATTTTTTTTTGTTTGGTTTGATTAAGTTTTTTCATATTGGTTAATTTCTTTATTTTTAAAATATAAAACCAAAACTGAACAAAATCACATTTAAAATAATACTGAAATTATCCAATAAATTTAAAAAAATTATTCAGTTCAATTAATTTTGGATATTATAAATAATTCAGCTAATTTGCTCTTCCCTACTTTCACCCTCAAAATATTCGTTCGTCAAAAGGGTATGAAATATTGGAACTAAGCTTCTCCATTCTCTCCCACCTCAAAATATTATAATTTGACATCTCGTTCTTCTCACCTTTTTCTTTAATGAATGAACTATTTGTTGCCCCACATCCTACCTTATTGGGGTTGGAACTAGTTCATTGAAGCTATTGTATTACAGCAAAGAATGGGACATACACAATTAGCGATAGCTAGTACAGTTAATACGCCAATTAACCCAAACTAATCCATATCTTAAACAATTTCCATGCATATGTAAGGATAATTTCACCAATATGATGAGCACTAGGAGAAATTATTCTTAGAGGTTAGTTTGAGCAACTTTGCACATCAGAATCTTAATTTTAAAGAGGTATGTATGATGAGAATTAATCTTGAATGTCTAGTCTATATAAAAATTACTCATCTACTAAATACATTATTAGAAGGGATTAAATCTTGAAGGAAAAAGTTTACCGGAAAATAGTTTGACTTTTATTTTTTATTTTTTTAAAAAAACCTATATTCAATAAGTGCCAACTAGGTTGAGCAAAGTTTGTGATTGCCAAATTCAGACCATCGATCTCGTGGTCCTTACTTTAATCAATCATATATGTGAACATGTGATATGTCCCTATACTTATACAGGGATTGATCAAACATTTGTTGCCATGAAGGTGATGGCACTAGTTAATTATAAAGACGATTGTGTTTAATGCTATGTGAATGTTATATATATATATAAAGACACACACACATGATGATGTTATTGGATTTTTTTTTATCTTAACTTAAATAAAGGTGTCATCACATATTGATGATGTCGTTTTTTTTTTAGCATTATTTATATTTTATATACAATGTTATTCAAATTCAAAGTTACTATATAATTATAAATTTTTTAGTCTAGTTATTTGTATTTTTACCTTATTAAATTCAGTTTGATCTATGATTTTAGTCATAAATTATACTAGTAATTAACTCAGATAAATTAAAACAATAACATTTTTTTTTAAAAAAATTTAAAACAATATTATTCTGAATTTATGTTTTTTTTAAAAAGTAAACTAGATATTAATTACTGAATTACTAGCCAGTTTTTTTTTTTTAATAACTCTGTTCAAAATGAGTTTAATAACAGCCAAATTAACCCTTTATAATCTATAATTAAATGCACCAACCAGCAACATTTTATGGATGGAAGCCCGTCTTGTTTTTGAAGTCACTGTATTTTATTCTACGAGAGTAGATCAGTTAGGTAAATGGGAGCTGATCTGTATCCCAGCATACAATTAGAATAAAAGAATCACCGTATGGATTTCACTGCTGCAATTCAATGCAAACTTCCAAATAACTAATACATTTTTTCTAAAGCTTAAATTGTATAATAATTAACTAATCAATAGCTGTTCTCAGGACTCCTCGAAAGAAATGAACATTTAGTAGGATTAGCGATGCAAATTATCCTTGCATCCATGTAATTTGAACACTTACACGTACCTAAGCAATGCTGATATCAATCTATGGAACCCGGATTAAGGGAATAAATGTTGCTAGACTTTTTCCTGATATTGAATCTCTTATTTTTCCTCTGTTTTTTTTATGAAATGCCAAAATTAAAAAAATAAAAGGAGAAGGAAAAATAATAGGAGGATATCATTCTCTGAATGGAAGATGCCATTGTTGAATCCAAGAAGTAACGTGTGAGAATATTTCATTATGTTTTTGTGGTTGCAAGAGGGGCCAAAATAGAGGCCCTAACATTAAAATGAACTATCAACACAAATTGTGATCATACATGAGATTTCTTTTGAAATAACTCCAAATTACAGTAAGAGATATGCTAACTTGCAATCACTTGAAGGATTATATTAATTAACATCAAGGGTATTTGACTTTGATCAAAACCAGATCTCTTTTTACCTGGATTTTCGAGATTTGTGCATTTTACCATAAAGGATGACGGAGAAGCGGAGAAGAAAGGAAGGGAAAATACAAAATAATATGGGGAGTGGGTACACGTACGTGCATTACTGCAAGACTATATATATAAATATATATATAGGATGGCAAGTGAAAACAAACACTAAGGTCACGGGTTATACAGACATTTCTGCTCTGTTTTCTCTGATTTCTCTGATATATCCTTTCATATTCTGTCTAAAATGAGAGGGTTCAAATCTTCAAATTCCTCAGATGGTCCATTGGGAATTACTAGCGAGACAATCAGCTGATACCAAACAAAAAGATAAAGCTATTTATATATTAAATTAAAAAACAAGAAGAAGAAGAATTGTTCATCATTTTTTAAATATTTATAACAACAAGCATACTCATATGGCATATAAAATTATATCCCCTTGGTATCCTAATAATCTATGTAGTTTCTGGCTTTTCAAAAAAAAAAAAAACACCCAGCAAACAGGCATAGAAAATGATATCCCAACCACGCTATTGCACCCAAGGAACAATAATTGGATAGTGTATGTACCTAGAAAATCCAGTCCAAGTCTGAAGGGTTATTGGTTAAGAATTATAAAGGTATTAAAAGGTATGCATGGTTATAATTTCTTATTTATATATTACAGATTAATAGTGTTTAACAAATCTTGTTTTATTATTTAGGTTGGACGTCCAAGACAGAAATTGACAAATTAACTAATGAAGGAATTGATGAAGGATGCTAACACGTTGGACTGGTAAATGCTGTAATTAAATATTCAATTCCTGCGTATATATGGTGCTTAAAATGCCCTTTTGAAAATTAGGAGGATGGAATTGCAATAATCAATGCTATAGGCACTTAGTTGGAAACTTAATCAATTTTAAACTACTGGGCATTAAATTGCGATTTACTCTTTGATGTTAGAATCCTTCTTACATGAAAATCACTCACCTTTAACTTATGAACCATAGAAAAAGACACATCGAAATCATAAAAAAAAAAACAAGGGTCTAATTAAAGAAAGTTCGAATATAGGGACTAATATGTAAATAATGTATACATGATTGAATTTGATATAAATGAATGAGATCAAATTCCTCTAATCTTTCATCATCACATTTTTATAGCACTCATCTAACTTTTTGTATATCCCTTTTGTATTTAACCCTTTATGTCCAATACAACCATATTAAATTAATTTGTAGTCAAAATTGACATGAAGATTTAGAGGCTTCCACCTAGATGTGGACTTACAACAGCTAAATATCTCTCATATGACAAACATAAACAGTTGTAAGAACAACCATCCAAAACTTTGAGACATGGGTACTAGCTAGATGAAGAATTTGAATACTATGATTTGTAGATGTTTATATATACACTGAAAAAGGAGACAATAGCTTGTTAACTTTTAACGTCCCGTTCAAATAAGGTGGGTCCATGTTTTACTAAAAATGAAAGTAAGGTAGGGTTACACACTTCTTATGATATGGGTATGTTTGGCATCGCCTTATCACACGGGAAAAGACAGATTGAAAATATTCTTCCATGTAAGGGAGAGCGGGAAAGAAAGTGAGTGAGGGAGACATGAATAAACTTTAGGTAAAGGTGTCAACTTTGCTTTTTACATGCATATTGGGGTCACACTTTGATGAAAATGAAGGCATTGCGAGCAAGTAAGCTTCAGCAAAAGGAAAAGGAAACATATTCAGAGAGACACGGACCTTCCCTGAAAGCTCTCATGGGGTTTGGGGAATCATGAAAGTTGATATGATTATTGGTGATCATATCATATCTCTTTCCAACAATTTCCACAGTTGTTTTACCTTACAGGACACAAGTGGGACCGAACCAAAAGCTTAAATATTCAGGTGTATTTTAGAGCTTTTACAGCTGGTCTCATCGTATAATGTTGGGTTAGACTCTCTTCTCCTTATATATCACTGTTGTTCTGTGCAATTCCATTCAATGTTGCGTGGTTGGTTTCCTTTTGGTATTGCTATTATTGGCACATATCTATTCAATGTTTGCTTCAAAGTTATTAAATCCGAAGGTTTCAAAACTCAGTTTATTAATTCAAATATATATTTTTTAAATCATTTGAGTTTTACCTGTATTAATTTGAAAAGTCAATCATATTATACAAAGTTAATTCTTATCTAATTTTTTAAAACTTATCTTTATATGGGTTTCAGATTGACCCATGAAGCTAAAAGTTTAAAACATGGGTTTGCTATAATTTATTGATTTTATTTAAGATAAATAGTAAAAAATAATAATAAAAAAGGTGGAAGGGGGATTGATAATATTATTTTTCGTGAATATATCACAATGACATGATCATACTAATTGAATATGATCTAATTCTAGTATTTATCATATTAGCTAGTTTGACGATATCTTAATTATTAGAAAAAGAATTCGTAAGTGCACGAGAAGTAGATTTAGAGAGAGGAGTCAAAGGAGGATATTTGGGCAGAACCAACGGAGACTTTCATTCTCCAATATATTCTTTGCATTATTTCTTAGAAGGATTAGAATGATCATATTTAATGGATTTGCCCACACATGTGGGTATTTTCTAATGAATGTCCATAGGGGGATGGAAATATTCATTTGATTAATTGTTTTATTTAGCTTGTTGTCGGCTGTGTGCATATTGTGAGAAAAATTATTTTTTTATTATTAAAAATTCAACTTCAACTACATCTGTAAAATATAAAAAATAGGCAATATTTATAAATAATTTCTAAAATGAAGCCTATAAATATTAGAATTTAATAGTTTAAACCCGGATTGAACTAGGTTCATTTAGAAAATTGTTTCATGTTAGGTTTCATAAAAATTTCAACTGTAAATTAATTTTATCGAATTTGAACTATCTAATAAATCAAATTGTGACTTAATTGATTTAGTTATGATTTAGTAAAAACATGATTTAATATTTTTTAAATATAATATCTTTTTAAATTTTTAAAAAATTTAAATAATATTATTTTAAATTAATCCTAATTAATTTGTTGAATCCAAGACCCGGGGCGGGGTCATCTGCTGCATCATGGCCTGAATAACTTTGCTTAGAAGAATCAAATGATCTTCAAAATGGCTTCTTAGGTGATAGAAGAAGGTTATCATTTTTAAAACAAGATAAAATTCAAATGAATTTTCTTAGAATCCTAGCAATCAATCACATTTATTGTTGATAAATATACATTAACTCCAAATTCCAACCCCCATTGTAGATACACACCCCTTCGTACCAAGCACCAGCTCGATTTATTGTCTAGCGATGAGCCACAAATGCAGCTACCGGCATTAATTGTCACATGCCAAATAGATAAGCGGTAATAACATATATTTTTGGGATTATCCCAACATAGAATTTGATGATATCTTCGATCTCACATGGTCTCCGGGAATCTAGCCTCTCAATCTTAGCTTCAAACTCTTACATATACAAGCAAAAACCAAAAACAACTAAGAAAACAACCACACGAGAAAGGACCAAGTCCTTGCCCTATCATTATTCAACTCCCTTTTCCCCTCACATTCCTTTCTTGCAGCTAAAATCTCTTCCCCTAAGGGCCAAAAAAAAAAAAAAAATCATATCGCAAGGATGTTTTCCATTTTATCTTTCTTTTGACTCTCAACACCAGCATTACTTCAATTATCGCCTTAAAGTTCAAGAACCCACAATGGGAACAAACGTGGCAGGCAGGCATTAGGCACTCTCTGTTTGTTTTCTTTTCTCTTGCAAACTCGCTGTCATGCCCAGCGATGAAGTGCCCTTTTGCTTGCTTTGATTCTATCTTTCGTACCCCTTTTGCCATTTCCTATGCTTTCTGTGAGCCCTTTTCTTTAACACTGTTTGCAACACTCGTGGTTCCCAACTCCCCATGTGCTCCATAGTAAAACGTCTCCTTTCTTTGTTTTGTGCAATTGAAATATAATTTCTTCTACTTTTGATGTCTAACATGAGTGGATTAATATGATAAATTCATCCATTTTACAATTACTATTTTGAAGCGAGCGATTATTGTTATATACTTGGGGCTAATTTAGAAAAGTAGTAGCTTTTAGCTGTGGCTTTTAAAAAGTTATAAATTATAGCTTCTGAAAATAACATACGAAAATGACTGTAATATTAACTCTAAAAGTATTACCAAACACTCAAAAACCATAACCACGGCTAAAAATTAAAGTCAAAGTTAGAATGGTGATTCCCAAATGAGCACTGATTCTATCATAATCCACTTTATTTCTTAGACTTGATTGAGTAGATCAAGTCTCTCTCTCTCTCTCTCTATATATATATATATATGTATATTTAGTAGTAATAAATTCATTAATCTATGAAATTAATTGGTTTGATTTATATAAGTCAGTAGATCAGGTATATTCAATAATTTTTCCTTTTAAGCATAAGCTTATGTACTCATAAACAAATATTTTAATCTATTTTGTAATTGATTTTACATGCAAATTTTGTTGAGATGGATTTAGAGAAATTTTGAAGTGTTTGATTTATGCTTTCAACTAAGTGATGGATCAATTGCACGCGAGGTTTGGGATTGTTCTTTGATGCAATTGTAGGCTTCTTCACTCTTCTGTACCATAAAGGAAGGACAGTTTCATTTAAGTAGTGCAACAATAAAAGATGAAGTTCACTGCAGCTTTTATCAGTCACTGCTTTTTAGTTTCCACATTTGCATTCATTTCTGCTATCTTGAAATAGGACCACACCCACACTTGATAGTACTAAACAATTTAAATCATGCACCCAAACATTCTGTTTTCTTTTTCAAAAGATAAATGTTCAATATTTTGTTACTCTTTTTTTTTTTTTTTTGGGGGGGGGGGGGGTTTAATAGTATGGGAGTTTCTTAGCACAACTTTAGTTTGCTGAACCTAAATTTCTTACTGAAAATACTTTAAATAAATAATAGATGATGCATAGTCACAAGATTTAACATAAATCGTGAGCTGAACAAGTTAACTCATGGGTTAATAAATTGACTTGAATTTTGATTTATTTTATAAAAAAGCTAGGAAAGATTTCATTTTAAGATTAAAAGAATAAAGATTTAAAAGAACATTATTTTTAGTAAAAAATCCTTGCTTGAGCAAGTTGGGTTGTTACCAAGTTTATTTCTTACGTCAGATTGAGATTTATAATTATGATCCACTGTGGAAAATCTCTTGAAACTACGTTAAATTGTTTAGTTTTACCTAATCAAAATGAAAATTGTTTAAATTGAAATTCCTACTTTGCTTAATCTTATCTACGTATATACGTACATCACCTCTGCAGCTCTGATTTGCGGTCGAATGGCGCCCTCAAGGTGTCAAAGCACATTTTACATAATATTTTGTGGTTATATCCTTATTTGAGCTAGTCTAGTTAGAAAAGTATATGCTCGGGCACTCTTAATTACATTCGTTCTCCTTTTCGTTTTAAATTAATTATTACTAGTTAATTCTCATGATTTTGCAGATGTTTAAGAGGATATCATATTGATATGCATCAATATTATTTCGAGAGTTATTGTCAAAGAGACATTCAAGATTTATTCACATACTTTCTCAAACTGATCAATAATATACAATTCCACTCTACAAACCAAGAGAAATAGGGAAAATGTGTGACCTTTTAACATTTTACGTAATGGGAAACATGGGCATGAAATTTTGAAGTTATCAAGACCATTCTACATTTTTTTTTTTGTTATTTTGAGTATTCGTCAATTAATTTCATAAAATTTTAAAATTAACAATAATATAAACTTTTAATAATTCTAAAATAATTTAAATTTATAATCATTAAAATATAAATTCAATTTTAGGGTTATTCTACAATTTCTTCAGCATCAGAGAAACGTTCAAGGCTCGGTCCATGGGAAAAGCTGCAAGAGTTTCTCCCTTGGGGCCTGCAATGATGAATTAGCATTATGGACATATTGCAAGATGGCTCAAATAAAAAATATCTTCAAAGTTATGGTCTAAAGAATGCAATTGAATTGGATTCCATGTCATCGCACAAGGTATATGATTGGATTTGACATTTGTCTATCATGGAGCAAGAATGACCTGACATACATGATACATCAATGTCTGTGTACGTCATGGAGAATGGCATGCTGTCAAGAATTTGGGATCATCAACAGCTCTCTCTCTATAGTTGACCCTAAACAAGCTTTTGATAAAAGTACTACACCGTCCGTTTCTTTAGCCTGCAGATGCAGTAATATCACATGAATTTTACTTCCGAGAAATCAACCCAGCAATATCCCCTTTCAAGGCTTGAAGTCCCTCCCCAAAACATTAATTCCACTCTTCAATGCGACATAAATCAGAGTCAAAACTGCCTCCATTGCTACTTTAACATTATAAAGCTAATCGGAACGATCTAAACTCTGTTTTGCATATTATTTCATACTGTTATATACATAGAGAGAGAAGGATGATAACAGATAAATTACTTTTATACGAGAAAAACTTGGAATTATTATTTTGCTTTACCGTTTATATTTTCTTCTTATCTCTCTCTCTCTTTTAAAAATTCAGCTCCTTTTTTTTATCCCTATTTTTTTTTAATTCAATTTTTTTTTTAAATCTCATCTTTTTTTTGAATAATTATCCGGGTTGTCTACATCAGTTAAGTCAACTAAAACACATCAAGATAATTCTTATACAATTTGATTTTCAACTTGTATTAAGTAAGGAGTTAGATTGAGAAGTTTTTTTTTATTAATTTTATCTTTAGATTTTTTTTATGGATCAATCAGGACAGCTCCAATACTATTTAATTTTAAACTCAAGTTAATAAAAAATTTAGGTTGAGAGATTTTTTAATTATATTATTATTTTTTTAATCTTATCTTTAATTTTTTTTTTCTAGTCAGCCATGATATTTTTGGATCGGTCAAGTTGATTGAATTATATTAATAAAGTTTTTAAACAATTTAAATTTAAATTTGAATTAGATAAAAAATAAAATTAAAAATTTTTAAGGTTGATCCAAGATTTGATTTACAAGGTAATTTAATAAAAATATCAATTAAATCTTATATTAAAAACACCTAAAAATCTAGGTCATTTGCTAGCTAGTATATCCTTTCAAGTTCTATCTCATGGGTGTAAAGATCGAACCTGTCTTTGTCAAGTAGCTCTTTATGATTTCGTCACTTTTCTTTGCTAGCTAGTACTGCTAAAGTTTTACGTGGTGAAACTAATCAAAAGGAGCATGCACATTCAAATTGCATGATGCTTCAACATCAAATGCCATGTTGCTTTGTGCGCATCGATCCACGGCGTGACATTTGAGGATCTTCATAAATATAGCTTTTTCCAAACATTCAAGATGAAATTGGACTAAACCTTGCTCCCATAAAGATCATATAGTGAATGTCTTGAATGTGAAATATCTCTCTCTCCCCACATGAAAACCTAAACAAAGCATGTTCTCCTAGAGACAAAAAAGTGGCTAAAAGATAAAAGTCACGAATAGAACCATTCATCCCTATTAACAATGAAAGGAGCATAAATGGTGGTTGAGATGTGTCACTCTCAAATCTAGAAATGAGAAGGGAAATTAATACCTTTCTTTTAAGCCTAGATGTGAATATATATCTTAAGAGATGCAACTTCAAATGGAAACAACTTTCTTAGCGTCAGCATATTAATTCATGAATTCAAATTTGCAGGTCATTACTATTCAAAATTCATTGAACTAAATTATTAAGAAAAAAAACATCATTGAATTTTCTTGTCTGAAAGTTTAATGTCTAGCGATAGATTTCATCACAATGTGCAAACTAATCCAAAAATATATCCCATTAAATTTAAATATATTTATCTCATTGTCTTGACTAGATTTGATCTTCGTTTTTTAATATAGGGTTGCTGGAAAAGTCCATTTAATTCCTCCCCAAATTCATATAAAGATTTTCTAGAAGAAATAAATTGACTAGAATTGCAGTACACACCATCTTAAAATTCCAGCCTACATTACTGTGGAAAATAATATCGATCAAGCCCATGTAAGTGTAGTCGGCAAGGATGGTTGAAAATGAGCCACTAAAATTTATTTTTGATTGGGTAGGGTGGAAAATTATTGATCAACCCGTGTATAATTAAGTATAGTCGGCAGGGATGGTTGAAAATTAGCCACTCAAATTTCTTTTTGACCGGAGTTATGGAAAATTATTATACTGACGATGATCGAGGATTAAAATTAATTTCGATATTCTCTCTCCTTTTGGTACGTAAATATAAACCAAATCCGTATAATAACTTTTTGAGAGAGTCAGCACACATGAATATCTATGAACGTTACAAGGCAGAGTGCAACTAGTTAACATGTGAGTGAGGAAAAAGAATTGCGAGGGAGGACTATTTTAAAAACGCATTAATTACGTTGTGTTGGTGTAGCTGACTTGCTTGTATATTGTCCCACGCTTTACTGGACTAATTTTTTAAATAATATTAATAGCAATTAGAGTTTTATAATTGTGTTATTAGATCTAATTAAATGGATTAATTTTTAAATTTTTTAACCTAATGTTTTATCTAACTCAAGTTTTTATTAAATCATGTTGGAGCTAGTTTGACTTATATTAATTAATTTTATAGATTCAAATACAATATTGATAATCGATAAAAACATGAACTATTTCTTAAAAACTGTAAAATGATAATTGTTTTAAATTATTAAGACAATGATATTTTGGATCGACCTCAGTTTTTCTCGACCTGGGTTATAAACTATGTTGGGTTTAATAATTTTTTTAATTTTTTAATTTAATTATATAATAAAAATGGATACTCATAAAAATTAAATACTAACCTAAAAATAGATATTTATTTGAGACAATTATTCCTATAGAAAATATATAAAAATTTATAATGTAGTCTATTTCTCAACCAATTCAATATTACAAAATGAAATTAAAAAAATTAAAAAAAAACATATCCTAGTTAAACATGTGAATCGAGTAAGCTAGGCTAGTATAGAAAACATGTGAACCAGGTTATGTACTCTACAAGGATTGTAATTTGTTTAATTCTTCTTTTAATTAAACACAACCGTAAACATAAAGATAATAATGCTTAAGTTCCATCACTTTCAATACAGTTTATAAAGTCAGCAAGTTTATGTATAATCCTATTAAATCACACTGGCAAGCCGTAAAGCAAACACTTCACTATCTTAAACATTTAGTTTTATTAGACTTGTTAATTTCTAAAGTTGTAAACTTCAACCTTCATGCATTCTCATATTTGGATTGGGCAGCAGAAAAGGATGATATATGATCTGTAGATATTTATTGTATATATCAGAGTCCTAACTTTGTCTTTTAAAGTTGTGAATAGCAACCAACAGTGGCTTATAGCAGCACTAAGACTAAATACAAGACACTGACAAACACAGTAGCCAGGCCAATTTGGATTAGGTTAATTCTAACTAAACTTGGATTTTCTACTCGACAACCACCTGTTCTTTGGTGTGACAAACCTAGTGCTACTTTTCTTACATTCAATCTCATGTTTCATGCAAAAACAAAACATATAAAGATAAAATTTCATCTTATTTAAGATTAAGTCTGCCGTTCACTTTATCTCTAATCATAATCATATAGTAGATGTACTAACAAAACCATTATCTCTAAATAAGTTTTGAGATGTTCAATCCAATTAATGTTCACAATCTCCCTTTCAGATAAAGGTGGCGTGTAGAAAATCAAGTGATTTCAAGTAAAATCACTGCTGAATATGAGGAGAATTGATCCTTATGAGTTAAGACTTCGATTTTCTTTTGTGAATCATGAAGGGGTTAAAACTTTGGTATATGTTTTGCTTCATTAATACAGTATCACTAACTTTCTTCATACCATTGAAATATATATATTTCAATGACAACTAATTTTAATTGCTAAAGGGTGTAGTGCGTTTAGATAAATAGGTAATTTTGTTGGTGTTTATAATGCATTATTGTATTGACAATTCAATTTGAATATGATTATAATTTTATTGGTAAAACTATTCATAAAAATTTACATATTATCATACAATTTTTTTTATATATATTTTATATGGAATTTCATTGATAAATATGGATATAGTTTTTCTGTTGATATATACTGATAAATTTAATAATAGAAAATTCTTTGTCAGCAAATATCATTGTAAAATATCAATAAAAAAATTATTAATAATTTTGTTTGTATTTGTTGAATTTATGGTAATGTTTATTAAACTCTTTTAAAAAATAAAAAGAAAAAAAAGAAGTTATCCTGGGTGAAAGACTTCTTGTATCCCATCATTTATAAATGGAATTTGTTAAAATTCCACTATTCAATATCTTTTCTTCTATTATAGAGTATGAATGAATTATTAATTAAAATCTTAATAGAATATTGCAAATCTAAGCACCAGAATGTTGGCATGTGTATGCCTAATCAGCACCAATAATTGTAAGTGACGGTTGATGTCACATTTTCATGAATTAAAGCTCATTAAAAATTACAATTCTTACTTTAATTCCTCTCTCTTTTGAAAGAGAATGTTATTGCATTAGCTAATATAAAGTAATAAAAAATTCATCCTTCCATTCCAACAAGCAAGATGTCTTGCCAATCGATGGTGACATATCATGTACATGATCCTTATGGATTTGGCATGCTGAACGCTTAATGACTTTTGATTGAAAAATTATACTTAGCTCAATATTGGGCATCAGCTGAATGATTTTGTCGACAATATTGCAAACACACATATAAACATGATCCAATCTTGATAAACTATTAGGTAATTAAAATTTTTATTTTGAAAAAAAACAATGTTCATCTCTAAATCTATCAAAAAACAACAATAAAAATATTTCTACAATATTTATAGAGAGAATTATAATGAAAAAAAGAGAGCAAACAATATAATAACATGTAAGTTTTATAAATATAGTTATCAACAAAATTAACCTAATACTAATTAAAAATTTTCATCAACATCTATCAACAATGTTACAGAAGATATTACAATGAAATTTAAGAAGATAAATTATACAATAATATAGTATTTTTATTAATAGAATAATCAATAACATTATCATCAAAATAATTTTATTGGTCAACTTATTGATGATTTAGTAATAAAAGAAATTGTTGAATAAATTAAATTTTCATTGTTAAATACATGGACCGATTAAATATTACAGCAATATATATTCAGCTTGATGGGAGAGGAGGGATATGATTTGATTAATATATTCATTATATAGCATTACTAGTTTTGTCAATATTACTCTGCAATTATTATTCATTATATATTAATTATTCTGTACAATAAAAAAATAATTGATAAAATAAAATAAAAAATATACAACATAAAATAAATATAAAAATGATATTAAATAATGTCTAAAAACCAATTCAATCCCATGACTTAAGTTGCTGGGTAAGGTTTTATGATATAATTTATATTATTTTATAACACAATATCTTAAGTGAAAACTTTTTGAGCTTAAAACTTGCATAAACTCATACTATTTTGTATTTAATTTTTATCATATAAATTAAAATAAATACAAATAAGGATAATGAGATTCAAACTCTTAACCGCTTGATCATCAAGATTCTGATACCATATTAAAAAATCAATTCAACTCAATAACTTAAATTATTAAATGAGATTCCATAATATAATTTAGATTATTTTTTAACAAATAAATATTATATGTGCACTCTTTTGTTAAGGGCTTGTTCAAATTTTCAATTTCATACTTAGCAGAAATCCTCCATTACTTTTAACTAAAGGATTCAAATGAACAGATTCAAAGAGAACAGCAGCTTGAACAGAAAAGCCATCTAACCAGTGACGATCATTTAACTTTAATTGGTGTGTCTTACCTTTCTCTTTTGAAAAAATAAATAAGAGGAGCTGCAAAAGTGGGACCAAAGTTATAAAATGCCTGTCCATTGATGGTGAATGAACATCATTTTGTATGATATAGAGCTGTACCGAAAATCAAATATTAAGTGTAATGTCACACACAGGCTATTCCATATTCTCCACCATACATTCTTGTCAAGACTGTGTACCCATTAATGAGATACATGTGGGATATATATATCTTTCTGCTCAGATAATGATATATCCCTATGATAATTTATATTTTATATATATGGGATTTCTTAACAAGTATTGTAGTGTTGTCAGAATTCAAGTCTTAACAGTATCCTAAGGTCCCTCGGGGTCCATTTCCAACCATTTCCATGAAGACATGGGGGTTAATATCAACTTCCATAACAATGGTAGAGTGTGTTTAAGGGTTTGTGTGAAGAAATGGCCCGTTTCCTTCCTTCCTTCTTTGATTTCCTCTGTTTGTCTTTTTTATTCCATTTGTGTTTGCAGGGAATGAAAAAGAGAGAAAGAATTTGATGTCACATTAGTCCTTGTACTTGCGTTTTCATGTCATTTCGGTCCATTGCTCTTATTTGTCCATTTAGAATAGAAGGACTACGTGTATCATCAACTCAACAAAAGACTTGTTCCTTTGCTTTAAACTTTCTCATAAGATTTTGATGGTCCTCAGGAAGGGTTAAATTGATTCACATGCAAAGGCCAATAATAGCTAGAAAGGAAGGAAGGATGGTTACTCATAATATTATTCAAAAGATTTGGCATGGAAGAATTCGTGGGTATGATCAAAATGTAGCTGGGATTGGGAATGACCCAGAGTACTCAATTTTTGGTGTGATTTTCCTGTCACCATTTTCACATCAATGGAATGGTAATTGGATAATTAATCTCACTAGAGTTCCAATACATTTCGGGCTTGAGCCTCCATTTAATTAAAAGAATCTACAAACAATTTTCGTGTTTCAGAGTAATAATAATATAATTTAGCTAGCAAATCTTACAAATAATTCGCTATTGAACTCGTTCAACGTTCTTTATAAATGGGGTAAGGCTTTTTTTTTTTAGTTTTTTATTATTAAAAATAATAAAAATTATATTTTTAAACATTATTTAATAGTTTATAGTTTTGAATTGAATTGACATCACTCTCATTCTATTTAATAAAATTAATAGCACAAGTTAATGTGTATCCATACAAGTTTTAAGATCCAAAAAGTTTTTATTTGAGAATTGTGTTAAAAAATAATATAAATCATATTTTAGAGTTTTTACTTAAAAGAAAGTACTTTAGATGAAATGGTTTTTTGACATGGTATCAGAGTCTTGATGACCAAATGATCATGAGCTTGAAAATAAATTATATTTTAAGATATTATTTAACAATATAAAATAATTATATTTTAAGATATTATTTAATAATATAAACTTTTATAATGAGATGTTTCTTTGATGTATCAACAACTGGATAACATTTTTTTAAACTTAACAATAAAAAAAGATTTGATTTTGAATCCACATTTAATTATTTTTGGAAAAATAGTCTGGCAATAAAAATTGCTTTATAATAAGATGTGTATGACCATATATACCTATCAATTTGATTGTTAAAAAAAGCTGGTTCCTTATTTGCTCCTAGTATTTGTGGTAATATTTTTTCCACAATATTCTTTTTGGTTCATTTCCTGCATAATTGAGAAATTAGGGGTTAAATGATTAGGAAATTTGAAAGAGGTGGCCAATTTCCTTCAATTTTATACATCATGAGTGTGATTTACACGATCTATATGGGGGAAATTGACTTTGTGTGACATTCATAGCATCAAATTAAATAAGGATCCTGACGACCATTATCAATCATGGAGGTAATTAAAAAAAAAAAGAAAAAGAACATAGGGAATAAATTGAATTATTATCAATCATGGAGGTAATTAAAAAAAGAAAGAAGGGAATAAATTGAATTTTTTTCTGCAATAAATAGAGAAGGCAAAATAAGGATTATCTCTTTATAAATGAAACCAAATTTATTTTTGAAATAGGACACATAAAGATCAACATTAGTTTTTTCCTCTCGGCATGTTTCTCTGGAAGGTAGCATAAATAACTCGTCCACACATATAAATAATGGATCAATAATTAAAAAAAAAGGATTTAAAGGGCTATAATGAAACTTGTTTTCTTAGAGGATCATTGTGTAAGAAAGTTCCATTCCTAAAAAATCAAGAATTTTTATATCTTTACAGGAGGTAGCCACGGCCTCGCCAGTTGCTTGGCTCAGCCAATTTTGAAATAACATGCATTGCATTAAGAAAAAATGGCCTTAACATTAATTTTCAAAATTAATTAAATTTGAAGAATTATTAAAATAAAGGACTCGGTCACATGTAGCTTAATATTTTGTTGTATGAATCTTATGGATATGGGTGTTCTTGAAATAGCTTTCCAGAATGGAATTTTTCTTATTTTATTCCTGTTAGCTAACTAATATTTAGTTACATCATTAATAACATTAAATATTTTAAAATTAATATATTTATAAGAAAAATAAGTCACGCTACCTGTAGAAGGAAAAACATAGACCGCAAGGGTCTGCAAGAGACGTTAAAAGAAAAGCAACAGAAACCTACGCCCACAAGACCCAGCTGAAAAGCTCAAAAGATCAGACAAAACAATCAAAGACTCAACCCCTGCTTCTGTATTTTCCTGGCCAACAAC
Organism: Populus euphratica; assembly: GCF_000495115.2. Lineage (NCBI taxonomy): Eukaryota > Viridiplantae > Streptophyta > Magnoliopsida > Malpighiales > Salicaceae > Populus > Populus euphratica. Next base: position 366,723 of record NW_011499922.1, read on the forward strand.
ATCTATCAACTTCTTAGAGAGTTCTATCAATATCTTCCTCAGAAGCATCAATGTATTTAGCATTTCCATCACCAAAATCAATGTCAGATATACCACAAATTCACAACTTCTAGAGACACCTTGTTCAGCAAGTCAATCAACAATTGCATGATTAGCATCCCTCAAGGTACGAGAGAAAGACACTAAATCCATGAATGAAGAGATCATGGAATCGTCATGATCAACTGATGAATGGTTTATTCATCTAGATAACCTCATTAGAATAGTCGAATTCAATTAACCAAACAAGTCTACTCTAGGTGAAGATAATCTTAAAGCTTTAATCACTGCTAATTAACAACTCAGCTTCATTAGAGTCTTTGATCCTGTTTGTAATAAATAGAAGCTTACTATATATGCACACAGAGGTGGAAATTCCTGTATCATCACAATACAATATATATGTGTTTCCTAGAAGTTAAAAAAAATCAAACAGCATTTACAATTTACCCAAATACGCATTCAATGCAGCTAGCATCCAAACAACACCTTTGAATTAGTGTTTTTGTCCTCGGTAATATTGGCGAAAGTGGCAAACAGTAGAACTATCACTTCACACCTAATTAAATAAAAAAAAAAAAAGAAGGGGCTGCCTCCCCAGACCAAGTTTTTTTTTTTTTATCTCCAGCAAACACTTGAGCATTTAAAGAAAGAAAATAAACAAATAGGGTTACTAGCTAGTGCTTCCGGTGATAATTAATATTAAGAGATTTAACAATCCCATAATTATAAATTAAGCCTTGATTTAGCCTAGGGTTTTGTGAGACAATAGCAATATATCTATGGAGTCAATGAGCTAGCTAGCTAGAGGAGTTATATTATATATTGTACGTATATAGTTCATGTGGATGACATAATAATAAGAACCCACGAACGATGCCTGGAGACAAGGTTGGTGAAGGATTATTATTAGAAGGGGAATATTTGGGAGAATGAAAGGGAATTAGAAGGTAATGTAGAGTTAGGGTTTACGATGTATCCACATGAAAGCAAACAAACAACCCTTTATGTGGGTCTCTTACTGCATATATAAAAAGGTCAATGGGTCTACCCATATGATACAAAAAAATACATGTATTACATGGTCTAATAATGATCTCAACACTTGAATTGCAAAAAAATAAATAAAAAAATCGTCTTGAGTATACAATTACATATTATTATTATTATTATTATTATTATTATTATTATTTAATTCTCGCTAAAAAGATTCTTCAAGATAATAAACATGTTGCACAATTGCCAACCTAGCCCACTTAAGCATAGAAATAATACCCTAAAATATCTTTAAATTCAAGCCAAAAAGAAAAGTTCTGGAAATTAATATATAGGATGCATGGAGAGAGAGGGAGGGAGGGGGAGAGGCGAAGAGTATGGGGGAGAAGGAATCCTACAAGGAATAGTCTTTCTCTTTCTAGCATTTGGTATCCCGTTCTCGACGGGGAAGGAAAAACATGGTGAGGAAAAGGTTTTTTATTATTATTATTTTTTAGGGTTATCTATTTTTTTTCTTTTTTAGTGATTGAGTTTTGACTAGATAGAGAAAGACCTCGTCTTCTTCTTCTTCTCTCTAGTGTCATTTTCCAAGATATACTCTCGAGGTGTGCAAACCTAAACCCAAATCCTCCCTCCCTCTCTTTCTGGCTATCCTTCCTCTCCCTTCATTGCACTTTCAAGATTTCAATTTTTTTTTTATAAATTTAATATATAGTAGTTGTTAATTATTTTTATTTTCCTTCGTCTTCTTCTTTGCGTAACAACACACATCCTTCTCTCTCTTTTTTATCTACCTTTCACACACACTCTCTCTCTTTCTTGAGCATGTTGGTTTGTTGATGAAGATTTAAAGAGTCTTCTCTTTGCTTCACTTCCAACTCTTTCTCCCTTTAAGCCTTTAAAGTATGAATCAATGGTGTGTTCTTTCCAAGCTTTTTATATCTATTCTTTTGTGAAAGGTAGCTAGTTAGCCATATCTATCTCTCTTTAGCTAGCTCTCACATATATATTTTCAAGGAGAAGGAAGAGGGAAAAGAGGGTTAAAGACCCACCTGGCTGCTTCATTATACTTGCACTTTTTTATTAGCTTAGTTTAGCCGGAGAAAAGGTCAGTAAGTTAAAGAAAATGCCCTTGGAAGGAGTTTTCATTGAACCCTCCTCAAACCCAGTTCCTGATCTTTCTTTACACATTAGTCCTCCCAATATTTCCTCTCCGTCTTCCATATGTAACAACAACAGCAACATTAGGGATAAAATTGATGCAAGCTTCAATTTTTTGGGCAGACAAGAAGCCATCCGTAAGTCCAACACTGTTGGCTCCATGAGAAGTGATTCTCAAGCTTGTATCGAGCTCTCTCTAGCACATCCAACTACTGGACTTAATGAAGAAAGTATAAGAAGCAGAAGAAATCTATCAAGTGCTAGAGTTGAAGAGCTACCTCACAATAACCCTTATCGTCAACAAAGTCACCACCAGCAACATCTTCACCGTTCTAATGGTACTACTCATCACTTGAATCATATCAATCATGGGGTTTCTTTACTTGAAGTATCAGATGGTTTGAGGCCAATTAAAGGGATTCCAGTTTATCACAACCGCTCATTTCCTTTTACGCCTTTAGAGCATTCATCAAGAGAGAATAAAGATCCCAAGATGTGCTTCTACCAAATGCCTTATCCTTCTTCCTCTTTGTGCTCTCCTTCTGTTAATCCTCACTCTTCTTCATCCACCTCTTCACCTTATAGCATTGGAGGAGGAGGTTGAGGTCCCATGTCCATGTTAAACTCATCAGGGCCGAATCAAGGTTTGCCAGGTCCTTACAATAGATTAGCACCAACAACAAGATTTAATGGGCTATCAATGGATGCTTTCAAATCCCACCAATTGCACCACCACCATAATCAATATGGAGCTGGATCTACAGACGGTTCTCCCCATGGGTTGATTAGATCAAGATTCTTGCCAAAACTTCCAACAAAGAGGAGCATGAGGGCACCAAGAATGAGATGGACAAGCACTCTTCATGCTAGATTTGTTCACGCTGTTGAGCTTCTTGGTGGCCATGAAAGTAAAGAAATCATTTTTTTCCCGTGCTCCTCCATTTCTTTTTTCTTTTTCATTATTTGTTTCCTACAATAATTTGCGTGTGAACGATTGGTTTTTGAGTTTTGGACAAATCCTTTGAATTTTAGACATTTCTTAATGTTTTGGTATGTTTTGTTTTGACTTTTAGCACTTTTTTTTTCTTTGTTTCACTGATTGGCTTGTTGTTAATAGGAGCTACTCCCAAGTCAGTTCTTGAACTCATGGATGTCAAAGATCTCACATTAGCTCATGTCAAGAGCCATTTACAGGTGATTAAACCACAAAACAAACAAATGAATCAACAATCTCTCTTCTCCTCTCACTCTCCTTTTCCTTCTCTCCCTCCTGGAGTCTTGAATGTGAGGATAGAGGTGCGGAAGGTGTATCCCACAGGCACAGTAGCCAGAGAAGGCAGTGAATGGGCGAAGTAAAGAATACTAGAGAAAGGAAATGAGCCTGAGAAACTTCTGAAAGGTCTCAGGCAGACAAGTTTCTGCTTTCAAAGAAAAAGGAAAACAGAGAGAGAGAGAGAGAGAGAGAGAGAGAATGATAACAGACAAAAGTAGTCATCATTTCTCAATAATACACTCTCTCATTACTATACAACCTAATCAAACATCAACCTCGTGATTAATGAATCAATCCAAGACAAGCACAGAAGCCCACATAGAGAGAGAGAAAAGTTGCTAGAGATTCATCATATATATATGAATTTTGAAAAGTGTTTTTCATTTCTAATTTTTTTCATTTTCTTTTTTGCACTTATATTTTGTTTATCTCTTTAATTCTTTGAATGGTCTTCGTTTTAATTACTACCTATGGATTCCCGTTGGACTTTGCAGATGTATAGAACTGTTAAGACCACTGACAAGCCTGCAGCCTCTTCAGGTAATTCGTATTGCTTAGTCTTCAATTTTTCAACTTTTTCTTTGTTTGAGGCGTTAGTCCTTCTCTGTTATTAGGTGTTGTTTTTAGCTTTTCACTGCCCCAACTTGGATAGCTTTGTAACCCGATTGATTAATTAGTAAATCATGTTAAGCACTAAACCCTATTAATCAAAGATCTTGCTATCCCTTAAGCACAAGTACCATACATATATACAGACAATGCATGCATGCATGTACACACACATCCAACACATGTATATGTAAATTCAAGAACATTGTCTTTTTTTCCGTGTGTATAAAAGTGTGTATGTGCATGTTTGTGCATTTTACTTGAGCTTTTTGGTGGGTATGTATATTGATTTGTTGGAGGGCAATATCAGATGGATCTGGAGAAGAAGACATGGCTCCAATTGGCAGTTTTAGGACTGCAAATGAGCAAGGTGGACTGCAAAGAGTAGTACAAGCAGATGGGCCAACAGCACAACAAGACATGGACTCCCCTTCAACTACTACTTCTGCTGCTACCACTCTCTGGAGTAATTCTTCAAGGTACCTCTTTCTCTCTTTTGTGCGACTCTCTTTAATGTTTTTTGGTACGCAATTGGCATGCTAGACATCAGAAAGCGTTATACACACACACATGCTATGCATGCCCTACACTTTTTTTAAAGGAGAGTATAATAGACTAATGAAATAGAATGCTTTTCCTCTTCTTCTTTTATTTTCTTTTTGCGTTGTACTTGATCAACTTAGAAATCCGAAACCCACTCACGTTCACGCCAGTTTTTTGAGGAATAAAATGAGTTCTTCTCTTGAATGCAGGCAGCTACAGCTTTTGCTTTCTATATTATAGTGTATTATATAATGTTCTTCTTTTTCTTTCTTTTCTTTTGCGATCTTTTATGTTTCCGAAGATTTTCTTGCTGACATGAGATTTGTAGCTTTAATGTGTTACGCCATTATATATATATAGAAAAGTTCCCAAAACGCAATCAAACGCTAATTAGGATAAGAAAGAAAGCAATTCCCACAGCTACGTACACTTTTTCTTTTTCTTTTTAGAATAACAATATATTATCATGTTACTGTTCAACTCAGCTGGTTCTTATTCCCATCACGAGGACACATTGCATATAACAACAAAAAGATCGGTTCCCATCTTGACTTATTTTCTGCCGTCCTTTTCTCAAAGTTCAAATTAAAAATGCCAATGTTGCTCATTGTTTCATCAATTAGTATTTAATTATAATTAGTACCTACTTCCACTAAATAGCATGTAGATTAATTCAGATTTTTGCTTTCTTTCTTGGGTTTTACCAGCAAGGGTGTTCTTCGGCTAGAAAAGTTTCTTTAAATAGAGATGTAAACCAACAGGGACCTTCACTTTGACATGACTCCCCGCTGGAGCTTTAGGTTTTGGGTGCAATCACTGCATAAATAAATGATTTCCAGCTGCCATTAAAGATAGACAGAAATAGAGTAACAGGACTAGCGACTAAAATTCTGCCTATAATGGAGTTTTATTACACTAATTGTAAATGTAAAGGTACTGGTAGATTTTCACAAGCAGGCAAAAGCTTTGATCTTAGATACTGCCTTATCTAAAATAGAACATTGTATGACTTTTAGGGCCAGTACTTAATTAGAATGGAAGCAACTAACACTTTCTGTGTTGATATTTCCTCAATTGTCATAGCAATTAAGAACATTTCCATCACACACATCTTTCTCCCTGCTGCCTGTAACATCCTTTTCAGGCTGTTCTTAAGCACTTAATAGCATTCATTGAAATGACATGCCTTGTATAGGTACAAGGGCCTAGCGTCTGTCTCCATGCATATATTTAGCTCATGATCCCTTCCTTTATAGCCTTTGTGCACGTATCAAATGTGACTTATATTGGACTTTTTTATTAGGGAAAATGACAGAAATTGACCCTTGTAGGTAGTGAAAATGATAGTTGAGCTGTTCTTAATTAGCTTTGAAATAAGAGACAATGTCACCATTCCAATTAATTGATTAAGCTTCAGCTGAATCTGTGGCATTCAACTATAAAAGATGGTCTATCAACTGTACTCATCTAAATAATTATATGCATTGGTTTACAAATATTGATATTGCTGCACCATGTCAATATAAATTCAAGCTAATTAAAACTTATGTTATTATTTCAGTGGTAGAGAGGCATGGCCCCAGACAAACGCCAGCGACTTTGATGGGCACAGACAAGGAACATTCCAGTCACAACAAAGGTCTGGACAACAAATGGAGGTACCATCCAAAGTCTAAAATTTTTTAAAATTTGAGTAGATCAAAATTTTCCAGAAATCTAGCAGAAGGGATAAGAATTTTATTCACTTTTAGGAGGTAACATGAAAATGTCTTAATTAATACTGCAGGAATGTAATTCGACTCAGCTGAAAAGCTACTTGGTATCTTCTAATATGGATTGCAAGAACCCCAGCTTGGAGTTCACATTAGGTAGACCAGACTGGCAAGGGAAAGAACATTGCTGATTATGCATAAACTTTTTTTCTATATACCAAGTTTGTCTTGTTGATTTTTTTTTTCCTTTTATTTAGTTCCATGAGTATTGTTTCATAGTCTTCATGAATGAGAGGAGAGGCATAGATATATATATATAAAAAAATGTGGTTGACTTGGAAGGAAAAAAAAAAGGGTCACTTAGTTCTTCAGTGTCATTTTAAGTCTTTTTTGCTCGAAGAAAATGTGTATGTTTTGTGGTGGAAAAAACAAGAAACAAGAAATCAGGAGGAGAAGAAATGAGAAAAAAAAAGGGGGGAAGTCGGAGTGCTTACCGCTAATTAATTCATTTCATTATGTTGATCATATATGTGTAATGTGTTCTTGAGCCTATGCTTTATTCTAGTTCTGGTTGTAATCTTAGTGACATAGAATGAAGCCTGAAACTAGCGTTGTCAATGCACAATGTTAGGCAATATATAGCTAACCATGCAGGCAGGCATTATTTCTGTGTGCACGATTGCTTCTGGAGCTGAAATTTGCTAATGAAACCAGCAATCATTTTGATTTTGGAAAAAGTCCTTTTTACTTTACTGGCATTGATGTCTGACTTCAATCTGAAACAGGCACGGCAATAACGCCATCTGAAGAAGACAAAAACTTATCAATCACATATAGTTCTAGCCTCTGCAGATTACTTATTTAATTAGAAACCAATCCATTATTGTGGGCCTTATGATGTCCAGATTAGGGTTTGATCATAGGCATAGAAAGAAATTCTTCAATTCTGAACCGTTTCAATTTTAAGAGACTAACCTTAGTCTAATTTGGATATCAGTAATTTAAAGATCATTATGAGTTAAAGTGCACTATCCTTTTCATTATATGTGCCATTTGTAATTTAGCCCCTGCAAAGCAAAGGAAGGGGAAATACATGTGCCATTCTCTTGCCATGTTAACTAGAAAAAAGCTATCTCAAGTCTCCACCGGAAACATTCTTTATATATATATATATGTTCATGGAAATGCTATGTATGAAGCTCACCTGTCAGAAAGCTCAATTCCACGGCATCTCTTGTATATATAACCACAGAAAAAACGGTTTGTCAAAATCACTTCTGGTTTGGGAGATCACAAGCATTGAATTTGTGCAATCCACTAGCACAGGACCCCTTCATTGAAGATTGGAAAGAACTAGATCTGCACGACCTGCAACTCCTTGAGCCCAAGATTGGAGACTTTGGGATCCAAGCACTGGGCAGTTTAGGGCTTTGAGAAAACATTGGGCTAGGGTTGGCCTAAAATAAATCATGGCTGAGGGGCTTGTGTTAAGTTTGCTCTAAAATAAAAACAAAACGAAATTCCTCGTCCATTGATGTGCTAGGTGGGCCTCGCCTTCCTTACCCAACCTCATGCTTTACTTTGACCTTCTAGGCCCAACTCAACTACAAGTGAACATTGTATAACTAACTCCCCCCGGGGACCACCCTCAAG